>NC_048579.1:69286618-69584118 GCF_013265735.2 Oncorhynchus mykiss
CATACACTTGTGTGTGTGTGTGCTTAAGCTGGACAGGTGTGTGTGTGTGCTTAAGCTGGACAGGTGTGTGTGTGTGCTTAAGCTGGACAGGTGTGTGTGTGTGCTTAAGCTGGACAGGTGTGTGTGTGTGCTTAAGCTGGACAGGTGTGTGTGTGTGCTTAAGCTGGACAGGTGTGTGTGTGTGTGCTTAAGCTGGACAGGTGTGTGTGTGTGTGCACGCTCGATTGAATTAACATTGTGTTTACTCACCAGTAAACCTGTTGAGCGTTCCACGTGTTGGTGAGTAGATGATGTCTCTATAGACCTATTTTTTAACCTATGGTGCATCATTGATTAGAATCAGGTCACTAAGAGCTGACCTTCATGAATGACCTCTGTATGCTACTGTAATGGATTACAAGCATGGGTATCCATCTATGTAATGGGTCATTCTTGGATCAAGGCAATACTAGAATAGAATGTGCAGCATGCATGAAATATCTACTGTGGGCTGATTTTTGTGCAGGAAAACTCTGTTGTATCACAAAATGTTGTGTCCATTATGTTGTGTCCAATATGTTGCATATCAGCTGTTGAAATGTGAATATTTAAGATGAATAAAGTTCATGTTTATAAGAGGACATAGCACACACAGATTGTTTATGTATTGATGGCATTATGAACACGTTGTGATTCTGTAGCAGCTGGCCAAGTCACTGCCTGATTAGGATATAAAGGGCCCGTCTCCAAGAGGCTGGTGTTTACAGAACATTTGGTGCTGTCTGATTAGGATATAAAGGGTCTGTCTCCAAGAGGCTGGTGTTTACAGAACATTTGGTGCTGTCTGATTAGGATATAAAGGGCCCGTCTCCAAGAGGCTGGTGTTTACATAACATTTGGTGCTGTCTGATTAGGATATAAAGGGCCCGTCTCCAAGAGGCTGGTGTTTACATAACATTTGGTGCTGTCTGATTAGGATATAAAGGGTCTGTCTCCAAGAGGCTGGTGTTTACATAACATTTGGTGCTGTCTGATTAGGATATAAAGGGCCCGTCTCCAAGAGGCTGGTGTTTACAGAACATTTGGTGCTGTCTGATTAGGATATAAAGGGCCTGTCTCCAAGAGGCTGGTGTTTACAGAACATTTGGTGCTGTCTGATTAGGATATAAAGGGTCTGTCTCCAAGAGGATGGTGTTTACAGAACATTTGGTGCTGTCTGATTAGGATATAAAGGGTCTGTCTCCAAAAGGCTGGTGTTTACAGAACATTTGGTGCTGTCTGATTAGGATATAAAGGGTCTGTCTCCAAGAGGCTGGTGTTTACAGAACATTTGGTGCTGTCTGATTAGGATATAAAGGGCCTGTCTCCAAGAGGCTGGTGTTTACAGAACATTTGGTGCTGTCTGATTAGGATATAAAGGGCCCGTCTCCAAGAGGCTGGTGTTTACAGAACATTTGGTGCTGTCTGATTAGGATTTAAAGGGTCTGTCTCCAAGAGGCTGGTGTTTACAGAACATTTGGTGCTGTCTGATTAGGATTTAAAGGGTCTGTCTCCAAGAGGCTGGTGTTTACAGAACATTTGGTGCTGTCTGATTAGGATATAAAGGGTCTGTCTCCAAGAGGCTGGTGTTTACATAACATTTGGTGCTGTCTGATTAGGATATAAAGGGTCTGTCTCCAAAAGGCTGGTGTTTACAGAACATTTGGTGCTGTCTGATTAGGATTTAAAGGGTCTGTCTCCAAGAGGCTGGTGTTTACAGAACATTTGGTGCTGTCTGATTAGGATATAAAGGGTCTGTCTCCAAGAGGCTGGTGTTTACAGAACATTTGGTGCTGTCTGATTAGGATATAAAGGGTCTGTCTCCAAGAGGCCCGTTATACATTTTCTCCGCTTCTACCCTGGAGGTGTTGTAGTAAACCGGATTGATTTTTGATGGATATTATCAACGACTGCTCTCCTTTTTGTTCTCCTGGAAATCCCCTTTACAGCTATAGAACCTGAGTGTTTACCAGGCCATTGGGACAATGTGTCTACCCAACAATTGCAAGGCAGGTGAAGCTGGATATCACAGGAGATCTATGTGAGTGCTGTGATGTCTTTAGATTATGAATCTGTCGTCTATGGAATCCAGGTTTATATCACATGAAGAGGTTAAGGATGTGTTTGAGCTGAAAACATGCGAACCTAGGGCAAGTGTTTGTGGTATAAAAATAATATGCACCATAAATGAGAGGCTTTCCCAGCAAACACTATGGCAGATGGCATCGTCCGGCAGCATAGCTTCCCCATATGGCAATCAATAAAGGTTGCACACTCAATCATGTGCATTGCCCTCTACTGTCCTCCTCTGTGAATTAAGGGGATGTTCAGAGGCAAACACGGCACAAAGCAAATAGTGTGCCACCTCAAAGGGACTGTTATCCACAATGTTCAATATGGCTGTCAGATCCCGTAGCTACCGTTCATTGCTGCTGTATTGTGACTGGAGCAGCACCAGCCAGAAACACCAGCAGGAAACTGAAACGTTTTGGAATGGGGCCTTGCATCTCCCATGGATCCATAGTTTTGGAAAGAGCTAGGCCTATATTAACCTGTGCTATTTTTAACATGCAATGTGTTTGCCAACTTGGACTCAAAGCCAATGCAGCAGGGATGTAGGACAGCTTATAATAACTACAAATGTGCTCTATACCTCAGAGACTTCATGAAATGGAAAACACTTACTTCTAAAGAAAACATTCATTTTAAACTGGGTGGTTTGAGCCCTGAATGCTGATTGGCTGAAAGCCGTGGTATATCAGACCGTATACCAGGGGTATGACAAAACATGTATTTTTGCTTCTCTAATTATGTTGGTAACCAGTTTATAATAGCAATAAGGCATCTCTGGGTTTGTGGGATATTGCCAATATACCAGGGCTAAGGGCTGTATCTAGGCACTCCACGTTGCGTCGTGCTTAAGAACAGCGCTTTGCCGTGGTATATTGGCCATAATACCTCAACCCCTTGGGCATTATTGCTTAAATATACCATTGCTAAAATACTTCTGTTCATTCTGTTCATTAGTTGATTGAGAACGTCTATCCTTAAGAAATACTTTTGATATTGCAATGCACACAACATTTTGGTTGGGAACCCGATTAGGAAAAAAATACACTTTTCACACTACTATATCAACCTGAACTGTAGTGTTGGCTCTGATAACCCACTGGGCACAACGTCTAGTTTTGATTTACATTTGGCTGAGTTGTCAACTAATGTGAATTAAACATAAAATCAACAAGAAATACAAAACCAGGCCAGCATAGTGCACCTCTGCCTGACTTGGCTCAGTCGGGTGGAAAGAGTAACCAGGCCAGCATAGTGCTCCTCTGCCTGACTAGACTCAGTCGGGTGGAAAGGGTAACCAGGCCAGCATAGTGCACCTCTGCCTGACTAGGCTCAGTAGGGTTGAAAAGGTAAAATAGTCAAAGATGAGAGTGTCAGTGGGAATGATGAACAATCCTCCACACACCATTATAGTTTAGAGTGTCAGTGGGAATGATGAACAATCCTCCACACACCATTATAGTTTAGAGTGTCAGTGGGAATGATGAACAATCCTCCACACACCATTATAGTTTAGAGTGTCAGTGGGAATGATGAACAATCCTCCACACACCATTATAGTTTAGAGTGTCAGTGGGAATGATGACCAATCCTCCACACACCATTATAGTTTAGAATGAGAAGCACTAACAGAGGGTGTCATCCTTTCTCTTTAACCTAATTGGCCGGTTGGGGTCAACTGTATGAACATCATATTCATTATTCTACATGAGAGACGAGGACAGCCTTTTCCCCCTTGTCTTAAGACATATCCCAATAGCCCTGTGGTGTCAGACCACATTGCCCAGTGGCCTTTCTGTTCTCTCACAGAACAGTCTTGAAAATGACCGATTTGTGTACCGCATATCTGCAAGGGCAGTCTGTAAAGGAAAATGTGAAGGACTTGACTTTCACTTTGCAGTTTAGTTCAACAAAGGAATGGCCGTCATTTACCATGGTTGTGTGGAGTCGCAGTAAGTTTCAAGGATTTGTGATAAGTCATTCTGCCTCTGTGCTCACAGTATAGACTCTGAAACACATCTAGACCCTGAGCAGATGCAGGATCTTAATTTGAGCCAGTTTGCTACAGCAGGAAATGTGAATTACTACACTTTATGGATTATTATCAATGGCCATTTTTGTAGGGGTTAATACATTTTTTATAAGGGAAAATCAAATCTGACATTTCAAAGTGGAAATTCCAAACGTCAGAAGCCTTTTAAAACCTTAAATATACTACAAGTATTACATTTCCTGCATGGCAGGAAAGTTCTCCTGCAGAAGGGTGATCAAATTAAGATCCTGATTAAGATTAAGATACATCTGTAAAAGTCAACAGCACAAATGCAGCCTGTTGGTTTCCCATTGGACGTCATGTACTGTAACACAACACCTTTCTTTAGGGGAGAGGGAACCGGTTCACTTGTAACATATTTGACTTGCAGTTTCCATCTAACCAATACATGTACATAGTATGATGTAGTATATGACAAAGTTTGATCTAAGAAAAACACTTGTTCTGCTAAGATGTACGTTTCCTGCCCCCATCTCTGTAATTTTACTTCACCTGGGTCAGTGAAGTAAGTGAATCCCAAATGTCGCCCTATTAGCTTTGTCGTGCACTACATTTGACCAGGGCCCATAGGGTAATGCACTATATAGGGAATAGGGTGCCATTTAGGACTCACAGTGTGTACATCCCTTAGTGAAACTTACTACAGTGTGATATTGCTATTCCCCGCCTGTTATTTTCACACCCAGGGAGTCCGTTGAGTCATCGTCTGAGACGGCTGCTCCGTACAGCTCTCTGCCAGGCCTGTGTGCTTCTGTCTTTACTCCCTCTGTCCGGATGACGGATGTAGCGCCGGGCTCCAGTCCCGTGTAAATACTTCAGAAGACGTCTGCTCGAGAATTCTGCCGGAAAGGATGAACACGTACCCACGGTCTTGAGAAGTGCAGTCACTGAGCATGTGTCTCACTCTGGTTTTCCCTTTCACCCTCTCTATCTCGCTCTTTATCTCTCCTCTCTGCACCTCAGAGATCTAAACCATTTAGACCCCACCCCCCCAAGAGTGAAGGCTGCCAGATAACCCACATGCCTACACTACTTCCATTTGATAAAGAATGAAACCTCGTAAAATGCAGAGGGCAATGCTTTATTTTGATGGACATTACATTGGTCTTCAGTGATCAGAAAATAATACATTTTGGATGATGTTAGAGGGCTTGTGTTGAATGGGGCTTTGTCATGTTGAGATGAGCAGATTCTTAAGGCTGGCAGAGGAGCTGAAGGAAGGGAACTGTCCAAAAGAATCCATTTAAATCTAATTACAAGTACAGAACTATTTCGCCCACGGTCTCAACCAGAAAAAAGAGCATTGGAAATTGCCCAGGCTTTCAGCAATTTGAGCATGGAGCCTTTCTCATTGCCAATTGAGGAATCAAACTTGATAGTTGAAGAAATTAAATATTCTTCTTGCTTTTTCGGAGTGTATCTATTAATTTTGAGGTTTTGTATGAACAATTGACGACGATATTACAACTGAAACAAATTGGAATGCTCTGCAGTACTGCACCAATGGTCAATATTAGAACGTGTTGGACCAAGGTGGTATGGCTGATATTTCACTTGCTGTCAATCAGGGGTGGACTGGGACTCAAATACAAATAGTTTTCATTCTAGGCCCCCACACTGGCCCATTTTTCCAAAAGGCCCCCATTATTAGCCAAATAATTCTAATTTTGAGCCACCTGAGCTAAAGACAGACCAGCCCATCTGGCATTTGCCAGAATTGCCCAATGGGCCCGTTTGTCCCTGCTCTTGATTCTCTCTGAAATACAGCCATCACAAGGTGTAAGAATTAGGTAAATAATAAAGTGAATTAAATGGATCCTGATATATGATCAGTACCAATTCAGCCAACTCCAAAGCAATCATTACCATCATTGGGGGTGTAATAATAGTAGTAGTGGTGGTAATAGTAGTAATAGCAGTCTCGTGGGTGATAAAGCAATCATTTGCCCCAGTCCCTAATCACACACTTGACCCTACACGCTAACCTGCCATTTTAACCCACTGTGGAACAATAAACTCACTCTTCAACACATTAAAATGATGGGCCTCTTTACCATTGTTGTTACTCCCTGACCTTAGAGATCCTTATTATTCTCTATGTTTGGTTAGGTCAGGGTGTGACTCGGGTGGGAATTTCTATGTCTTCTGTTTCTTTGTTTTTGGCCGAGTGTGGTTCCCAATCAGAGGCAGCTGTCTATCGTTGTCTCTGATTGGGGATCATACTTAGACAGCCCTTTTTCCCACCATTAGGTTGTGGGATCTTGTTTTCTGTTTAGTTTCTTAGCCTTACAGAACTGTGCGCTTTCGCTTTTTGTCTTTGTTATTTTGTTTTGGTGTCATCAATAAAAAGACAATGTACGTTTACCACGCTGCACCTTGGTCCACTCTTCATTCTACAAACGAGAGCCGTTACAATTGTGACAAAAGCTGCCGCTTTCAAGGAGTGGGACTCTAACCCAGAAGCTATGCCTTCCGACGAATCATCAAATAGGCAAAGCTCAGGACTAAGATTGAGTCGTGCTCTGACACTCGTCAGATGTGGCAGAGCTTGCAAGCCATTACAGACTACAAAGGGAAGCCCAGCCGAGAGCTGCCTAGTGACACGAGCCTACCAGATGAGCTAAACTACTTCAATGCTCGCTTCGAGGCAAATAACACTGAAACATGCATGAGAGCACCAGCTGTACCGGAAGACAGTGTGATCACGCTCTCCGCAGCCGTTGTGAGTAAGACCTTTAGACAGGTCAATATTCACAAGGCCGCAGGGCCAGACGGATTACCAGGATGTGTACTGCGAGCATGCACTGACCAACTAGCAAGTGTCTTCACTGACATTTTCAACCTCTCTCTGTCTGAATCGTAGTGCCTGTGCCCCAGAACACTAAGGTAACCTGCCTAGATGACTACCGACTCATAGCACTCACGTCTGTAGCCATGAAGTGCTTCGAAAGGCTGGTCGTGGCTCACATCAACACCATCATCCCAGAAACCCTAGACCCACTCCAATTTGCATACCGCCCAAACAGATCCACAGATCCACAGATGATGCAATCTCTACTGCCCTTTCCCACCTGGACAAAAATAACACCTAACACGACTCGAGCACCATCATTACATTTGCCGATGACAGAACAGTGGTAGGCATGAACACCGACAACAAAGAGACAGCCTATAGGGAGAAGGTCAGAGACCTGGTCGTGTGGTGCCAGGACAACAACCTCTCCCTCAATGTGATCAAGACAAAGTAGATGATTGTGGACTACAGGAAAAAGAGGACCGAGAGCTTAAAGTTCCTTGGTGTCCACATCACAAACAAACTAACATGGTCCAAGCAAACCAAAACCTATTCCCCCTCAGGAGACTGAAAATATTTGGCATGGGTCCTCAGATCCTCAAAAGGTTCTACAGCTGCACCATCGAGAGCATCCTGACTGGTTGCATCACTGCCTGGTATGGCAACTGCTTAGCCTCCGATAGCAAGGCACTACAGAGGGTTTATTTTTTTAAATTTTTTTTATTTCACCTTTATTTAACCAGGTAGGCTAGTTGAGAACAAGTTCTCATTTGCAACTGCGACCTGGCCAAGATAAGGCATAGCAGTGTGAACAGACAACACAGAGTTACACATGGAGTAAACAATTAACAAGTCAATAACACAGTAGAAAAAAGGGGAGTCTATATATACATTGTGTGCAAAAGGCATGAGAAGGTAGGCAAATAATTACAATTATGCAGATTAACACTGGAGTGATAAATGATCAGATGGTTATGTACAGGTAGAGATATTGGTGTGCAAAAGAGCAGAAAAATAAAAATAAATAAATAAAAACAGTATGGGGATGAGGTAGGTGAAAATGGGTGGGCTATTTACCAATAGACTATGTACAGCTGCAGCGATCGGTTAGCTGCTCAGATAGCAGATGTTTGAAGTTGGTGAGGGAGATAAAAGTCTCCAACTTCAGCGATTTTTGCAATTCGTTCCAGTCACAGGCAGCAGAGAACTGGAACGAAAGGCGGCCAAATGAGGTGTTGGCTTTAGGGATGATCAGTGAGATACACCTGCTGGAGCGCGTGCTACGGATGGGTGTTGCCATCGTAACCAGTGAACTGAGATAAGGCGGAGCTTTACCTAGCATGGACTTGTAGATGAAGGGTAGTGCGAACGGCCCAGTACCTCACTGGGGCCAAGCTTCCTGCCATCCAGGACCTCTATACCAGGCGGTGTCAGAGAAAGGCCCTTAAAATTGTCAAAGACTCCAGCCACCCTAGTCATAGACTGTTCTCTCTGCTACCGCACGGCAAGCGGTACCAGAGTGCCAAGTCTAGGTCTAAGAGGCTTCTAAACAGCTTCTACCCCCAAGCCATAAGACTCCTGAACATCTAGTCAAATGGCTACCCAGACTATTTGTATTGTCCCCTCCCCTCTCCACACCACTGCCACTCTCTGTTGTCATCTATGCATAGTCACTTTAATAACTCTACCTACATGTACATACTACCTCAACTAACCAGTGCCCCGCACATTGACTCTGTACCGGCACCCCCCTGTATATGTTGTTATTTTTTACTGCTGCTCTTTAAATACTTGTTACTTTTATCTCTAATTCTTATGCGTAGTTTAGCTTGTAAGTAAGTAAGCATTTTACGGTAAGGTCTACTACACCTGTTGATTTCGGCGCATGTGACTAATAAAATTTGATTTGACTAAGAGCGCTATGGCGAGGCCTTTACTCTTGTTTATTTAGTCTCGCGTGTCTCTTGGATGGTTGCCTGTGTTTTCTCACCTCAGGGAGGTCTCAGGAGAGGTGTTATTGAATGTGTTATTCATGTTCTGTTTTGAAAATACAGTAGAATGGACCGTTTGTAATAAAAAAAAGGTGGATATACAGTATGCTAATGGCTAACGTCTCACCTGCAGCCTTGTAGCATTAGTTTTAGGGTGTACCTCTGCTGTTGTTGTTCTGCCAAGAATATACACCCGGGTTATCTCTGTAATCCAGAACTAAAATATTGCGTAATTGTGTAAGATCCCAATTAGGTCTTGGGGAGAGATGAGATAAGATACTCATCAGATTCGAGAAGTCTCCACCCCTCCAAACAGAAAGCCTCATCCAAAGCCCCCTCCCCTTCTGAAAAACAAAGCACCTGAACTACTGTTCCTCGTTAGTCTTCCCTTCCCACAGTCTGTTGACAGACGCTATGACACCATTTATGTCACATAATCTGTCCACGAGACAATATTTAGTCTGAAGTATCGCTCCCTGATGGCCTTTTAGCACCCAGAAAGCATTGAGGCTCCCAAGATGCTCAGAGACAAAGTAGACCTAGAGCTCTACTGGCAACCAGGGAGCTGCTCTAGGTGTGTGTGTGTATGTGTGTGGGTGTGTGTGTATGTGTGCATGTATGTGTGTGTTTCTGTATGTATATATGTGTGTATATATGTGTGTATGTGTGGGTGTGTGTGTGTGTAGGGCTGGGGGCTGAGTCACAATTTTTTTTTATCGTTCCACTCACATCCAGACGGACGTTTTCAGGTCAAAGCGGTGCCAGAGATACTCGGCACTCAGATGCTAATAATCAAATGCACTAATGAATCAAGGAGACTTTCGGGGAGCCTGGGGAGAGTATCGGCTGCACTGTGATTAGAGCACAAATCCGCCACAGTTTTCACAATCAGGCCCTGCAGGATCGCAGGCCCAGGGGGCGGGGAAATGGAATGGACCAATAGCCTTGGTGGAAAAACAAGAAGAAAAAAGCTTTTTAGGAGGGATCTGAAAAAACAAAACCAGTGTGTTGCAGGCTACTCTACGTAAAGTGCACACACATGATATGGAGAATGCAACATCCACGAGATGCTGATCAAGCCGGGAATAGTCCATCTGCAAAGCCTCATTATGCTTACTGCAGTTCTTGTTAGGCCAATTATCACTGGGAAAGGACATGATGGCTAACAATCTTTCTTCAGGAGTATAAATACCCCAAGCCTCCATGGTAGACAGTATAAATACCACAAGCCTCCATGGTAGACAGTATAAATACCACAAGCCTCCATGGTAGACAGTATAAATACCCCAAGCCTCCATGGTAGACAGTATAAATACCACAAGCCTCCATGGTAGATAGTATAAATACCACAAGCCTCGATGGCTGTGACTGTGCCTTTAAACAGCTTAGAAAATTCCAGAAAATGTCATATCTTTAGAAGCTTCTGATTGACTAATTGACATCATTTGAGTCAATTGGAGGTGTACCTATGGATGTATTTCAAGGCCTACCTTCAAACTCAGTGCCTCTTTGCTTGACATCATGGGAAAATCTAAAGAAACCAGCCACGACCTCAGAAAAAAATTGTAGACTCCCACAAGTCTGGTTCATCCTTGGGAGCAATTTCCAAATGCCTGAAGGTACCACGTTCTTCTGTGCAAACAACAGTGCGCAAGTATAAACACCATGGGACCACGCAGCCGTCATACCACTCAGGTAGGAGACGCGTTCTGTCTCCTAGAGATGAACATACTTTGGTGTGAAAAGTGCAAATCAATCTCAGAACAACAGCAAAAGACCTTCTGAAGATGCAGGAGGAAACGGGTACAAAAGTATCTATATCCACAGTAAAACGAGTCCTATATCGACATAACCTGAAAGGTCGCTAAGAAAGGAAGAAGCCACTGCTCCAAAGCCACCATAAAAAATACAGACTACGGTTTGCAACTGCACATGGGGACAAATATTGTGCTTTTTGGAGAAATCTCCTCTGGTCTGATGAAACAAAAATAGAACTGTTTGGCCATAATGACCATCGTTATGTTTGGAGGAAAAGGGGGAGGCTTGCTAGTCGAAGAACACCATCCCAATCGTGAAGCACGGGGGTGGCAGCATCCTGTTGTGGGGGTGCTTTGCTGCAGGAGGGACTGGTTCACTTCACAAAATAGATGGCATCATGAGGATGGAAAATTATGTGGATATATTGAACTAACATCTCAAGACATCAATCAGGAATTTAAAGCTTGGTCATAAATGGGTCTTCCAAATGGACAATGAGCCCAAGCATACTTCCAAAGTTGTGGCAAAATTGTTTAAGGACAACAAAGTCAAGGTATTGGAGGGGCCCAAAGCCCTGACCTCAATCCAATAAAAAATGTGTGGGCAGAACTGAAAAAGCATGTGCGAGCAAGGAGGCCTACAAACTTGACTCAGTTACACCAGCTCTGTTAGGAGGAATGGCCCAAATTATTAACCAAAGAAAAAGAACCCAGGCGGCCATCTCAGTGCGGCCAAGCAAGAACACATCAATGGGATAATTGGCACTCTCTTGCCTCAGGCTCCTATTGAAGGCGAATGACTCTCTTGTAATTGATGAAACCACAGTTTTCCAATGGGGTGAAAACCAGAGTCTTGCAATGGGGTGAAAACCAGAGTCTTGCAATGGGGTGAAAACCAGAGTCTTGCAATGGGGTGAAAACCAGAGTCTTGCAATGGGGTGAAAACCAGAGTCTTGCAATGGGGTGAAAACCAGAGTCTTGCAATGGGGTGAAAACCAGAGTGACAAAAAGTCAAATGAAGGACATGAGCTCCTGAAATGCTCAAACACAATGGAGGTGGTAGGGTGTGTGTGTGCGTGTGTGTGTGAGAGAGAGTGTGAGCCCAGAGGTGAGAGAAACTTAACTGCTTGCCAGATACTGCTATCAGAAAACAACATTCTCCAAGCTTCATGACACGCTTTTTTGCTTTCGGACCCCAGGTGGCAAATCCGGTAAGAGCTATGGAGTTGAAATCTCAGCAAAATGTTATGAGTCTCAGAGGTAACAGGATTCATTTCACCATTACCGGGTGGGAACTGCGTAATGTGTTGGGACTGCAGGTGCTCGTCTCGCCTCCAATCATGTCTACATGCTACCGCTTTAGGGTTGCATCCAAAATGGCACTCTATTCCCTACATAGTGCACTAATTTTGACCAGGGCCCAAAGTAGTGCACTATATACTTTGCAAAGCTCTGAGCACAAGCTGAAACAGAGGTTGAAGAAAATAAATAGTGGGTAACGTGAGCATATCTTGTGGGTTACAGTAATACGCTAGTTACTGGCCGTCATGATTAGAACCTGGGCTACTACCTGTAGAAGGCAGTCAGAAATGGGTGCCATTTGAGACACAACCCAGAAGGACCCAATGAAACACAGATTGTAACTAATTAATCATCCTAAGACTGTCTGTTTATATCAAACCCTCTACAGAGCTGTCCCAAAGTATTCTCAGATGAAGAGGGCTGAATCAATGGCTAGTGAAGACTACTTGTCTGGGCGGAGGATACAGGAGAAGTGATACCAGAAAGCGTTAAGAGTCAACTAGCCTTTTTTACATGATCATGCTGACTCAAACCGTACAGCCCTGGCTATGATATTTTTCTTTCAGAGCAAGGTACCATAAACTGTGTTGGATGCTAGCACAGGACAGCTCGACTTGGCTTTGCTAAGTTCAGTTCAGAAAGGAAACACACCTAGAAATATGTTTAACCATTCATTAAAGAATGGATAATTCAAGACTTGGTGATATAGGCTCTGTTCCTTCAGGGTAGCACACTGCCCAAGCAAAGAGTCAACATATACAATTACCTACAAGCAGTGAGTGCGGTAAGCTACAACAATCCCCCAGCAGGAAAACAGAACCGAACAGGTGGATGCTGGGCAGGTGGTGGGAGTAAAAGCAAACGCATACTAGCAGTAGCAGCAAACGGCAGCAGGATGTGAGAGCTTCTATGGAGGAACTTCAAATGTCTTTTGAGCTAGCTAGCTAGCTAGCTAACAAGTTTGTGTTTGCAGAGCGGCACCAGAATTTAAAAACACGTCTTACCTTTTCATAAATTCAACGTGAAATAGGATAACTAGGCCTATAGTATCCTTAACTAGCATTGAAAAATGTAATCCATTCTTCTCTAACTAATTACAAATATCTCTCCCTATCTTCTGAAGCACACTTGTAACGTTAGTACTGTAGCCTATGGTTCGGAGGAGGTAGGGGCAGGTAGCCTAAACACACACAGGTAAAGATTTTCAGCTTGCAGGCAGACAATGGAATACGTTTCTGAGTGACAGAGTGAGGGCTTTGCATTGGCGCTTTGTTGAGTTTCTTTGTGGGACTAGAATAAAATGACTGGAATGTAAAATAACGTTATTAACCGGTTCCCATGCTTTTAGAATAACTGTTCTGTTCCGGAACAGTATGGATCACTTTCGTTAAAGATTCCGTTTCTGTTCCTTGAAAAATGTCCTTATTTTCCGGTTTTTGGTTCTGTTCGCTGAACCAGTTCCAACCCCTGGTTAAGAGTACTACATCATCCTAATGGAGGTCTTTCTCCTCAGATCTCTCCATACTGAAGAACTTACTCTCTTATTTGTATGGTAGAGTAGGGCAACCAACCAACCAAATCACATCTCCCTGTGGCAGCCTCTCTCCAAAGTCACAGTCACCTTCAGGGTCTCTCATATCAACCTACCCTTGTGCTCAGAATAGTCAGTGACATTCAGTCTAAGATATCACCCATTCCTATCTGTGTCTGTAGAATAACTATACATATTACTAAAATTACTAACTATACATATTACTAGCCTCTATTTCTATACTAATGGAAATAAAAACACATCTTTGTTAGACGATACTGTCCTTCAGTCATTTCATAAAGGACAGCACTGTGGGTTTGCATTAGTCACTTTCCATTTCTGAGGGCAATTTCAGAATTTACTAAATTATACTTTTTCAGCTACAAATGGCAGTAGGTCTCATCCGGTCTCAACCTTTTACACATATTACATCTATGACATTTTCTAGTTTCCGGATCCTGAATATCACTAAAGGGATATGTGTTTCCTAGCTGACGGATCCTGAATATCACTAAAGGGATATGTGTTTCCTAGCTGACGGATCCTGAATATCACTAAAGGGATATGTGTTTCCTAGCTGACGGATTCTGAATATCACTAAAGGGATATGTGTTTCCTAGCTGACGGATCCTGAATATCCCTAAAGGGATATGTGTTTCCTAGCTGACGGATCCTGAATATCACTAAAGGGATATGTGTTTGTGTATAATGGATTAGTGTTTAGTCTATCTCATCCATTCCTCCACAGAAAGTTTAGACATACACTTTTACCAGCAAACAAGTTATCCTCCACACAATGCTCATGGTTAAATGTTAGTTTAGCAACTTGGCATATCTCCAGGCTCTCTGAAGTGACAAGGCCAAGAGGGCCTCTGAGGTCATTTGAGGTGAATTTCACCGGGAACGTCACACGGATAACAGGAGAGGTGACATTCCCTTGTTGGGCCCTTGAGGTGTGCCGTGCTTAATTACACATGGATTAATAAACTGATACGGCTAATGAATCATGACTATGGAAGCAGGTGAGGGGGATTATGGAAGTAATTAGCTAGCCGGATCTGTCCGATAGAGGGCAAACTGTTGTCCGTGCCGACTAGAAAACCCAGCTGAATTATAAAAGTCGACATTGTCATTTGGCGAAACTGCTCTGAGACATTAGCGACAACACACCAGAAGTGGTTTACGAGGCAAGTGAATAGGGACTAAGCGGTTTGACATTGAGAACAATCAAAAGGAAGAGAGAGGAAATTAGCATGTTTAATTGGAATGTATGCATAGTTTGTAATGCGGACCTTCATATTTTTCCAAGTGTAACTCTATTCTAAGGCCCTGTGTGGCAGATCTGTCAATGACAAACGTGCTTTAATAAACAACAGTTGATTATTTGACCCTTACAAGTGGCATGGACGCTCACCTCAGATCGATTGCATGTCAATGTGACTTTACAGGCAATCTCTGTAATTGGATGAGGTGGCTGAGTAACTCTCGATGGTCAGATAAGGAGAGTTAGAGCTTCAGCACCATAGAAATTGAATGAATAGAACAGACTTGGAACCTCTGACCATGGAAATTTGACCGGTAAACTCATGGGGAAGTTTAAAATTGCAAATCAAATTAATTCTACTTCTATGTTCAGTAAAGCCTATATCTAGAAACAGTCTTAGCATCCAGTCAAAAAACTATTATTCAAGGTTCTTACATGCATTAAGTTACTGCTTATAGGCTACAGCACTGCTTTTTCCAATATGCCACCCAATATACATTCAGATTACAGATAACCTTTGTGAACATTAGCAGTGCCAGCCAATGAATATACATGACAGAGGTAGTGATATAAATCAGATTAGATTATTTTTAATACATTTTTTTACAGTAAGAGGCAACTCCTATAGTGCAACGCAACATTAGACTGCACTGTGGCAGGTCACTCCAGACATTACCAATGGTTTACCCATGAATACTGCGACAAACATGCCCTGGACACATTTTCATTTGGCAGTTGGGTTGCAAAATTTTGTTCCTTTAGCATGGAGATCAACAAATGCTGCTTGATGAATTACAGTAGGCCTACTTCTCTCAACTCAGTGGAGGCTGCTGAGAGAAGGACAGAATGGAGTCTCCACCCGGCACAGCCAGAAGAGGACTGGCCACCCCTCATAGCCTGGTTCCTCTCTAGGTTTCTTCCTAGTTTTTGGCCTTTCTAGGGAGTTTTTCCTAGCCACCGTGCTTCTACACCTGCATTGCTTGCTGTTTGGGGTTTTAGGCTGGGTATCTGTACAGCATTTTGAGATATCAGCTGATGTACGAAGGGCTATATAAATAAATTTGATTTGATTTGAGTCAATGTGGTTGATACCATTCCATTGACTCAATTCCAGCCATTATTTTGAGCCATCCTCCCCTCAGCAGCCTCCACTGCTCTCAACGCCCTCCAACACTAACTTCATTGCCCTGCCCGCTATCTTCTACAAGCAGTGAAATTATTAACTGACTATTTTACAGTTTACACAGTTGCAGAAGGCATCGGCATGAATATGGCATCAAAGGAACACTAAGGCCCTGGCTCTAACGAACTTCATTAGCTATGTAACCCAACGCCTGCTCACCTATAAAACAAAACCTGATGGAGTGCTCCCCTAACGGCGGGGAAATGTTATGGATGGCGAATCAAATGTCAACATCGGGGGAAATTAACGGGAGCAGTGTTGAATAAACGTGTGGATTGATTGTCTTATGGCAGCAACACGTCAAAACCTCTTCTTACTTGACTGCCTTAACAGCCTAACACAGACACACCAGCCTGGAGATTTGGGAATTAAATAAGGAAAGATGGTTTACTACAAAATGGAGAATTACTGAGTGAGGATTATGGTGTTGTGAACACCACAGGGAGTCACAGAGCGGGACATCAGGAGAATTAGGACATGACAAGGACAGGGGTCGTTGTAATGAACGGAAAACTACAACATACCGAGCTAGCACATAATGTTTTGAGAACCATATGTTTATTAGAGCTTGGTGAGAGTGTGGTTGTCCTATGGTTGTTTTTCATTCAACCTTCACACAACATTCTGCAAATGGTGAAGGATAGTTGCTTGGCTTTGGAAAATTCTCTGCGCATTTAAGGAACTTAAACTAACTTTATTTTCTTGGTATTTCATTACTTTAACAGAACGTTTCCAACAAGTTCAAACATGGTCAGATTTAATTACATTTTTTGCCATTTTCTAGGATCGTTCTAAAACTGGTTTGACATTAGTGTCGTGTCTTTGGTTATGCCGGATTAAGTGATATGACATGCTATTCTATAAAATAATTTATCCGTAATTAATATCACCTGATTGAGCTAATCATGTAAATGTAATTAACTAGAGAGTCGGGCACCACAAAACAATATTTATAGAGCTGTTATCTTCCAAATAAACTCTTAAAGACCTAGTAATATTTTACATCAATAGCAGTCAATATCAATCGTCATCTTAATTCAGTCTCATCTGAAAGTTGTAAATTCTTGGTTATGTGCACGAACCCTGGCTAACAATTTGAATAAGCAATACAAAATTGGATTTAATTATTTATTTACTAAATACCTAACTAATCACACAGAATTACACATACACATAATTAAATCATAACTTGATTACAAATTACGTCATAATAGGAAAACGGGCGGAACAGATATGACAGCTTGTTATACAAGGAAAAGGGCTGGGTTTGAGTGAAAGAGCGGGAAGACTGAGGGACACAGGGAGAAGCTGTGCTATCGTAAATACAGTATCGGATGCATTCTAAATTACCGCCCATTTGGAAAAGGAAAATGCAATAAATATTTACTCTGAGCCGCGCTTCGGTAGGTTGGTGGTAGATGGAAGGCCGTGTTGCCAAACCGAGTCCTTTGAAGAATGTCTCTGGTTGTCAATTGGATACGTTGTAGTAACGTCGTTGGGTGATAGACGTGCTACTCTGTCTGTTCCATCCTAACCCTCGTTGCATCTGCTGTTGCTAACTTAAAGGCTAGGAGGTATCACTTCTGTAGTGAATAAGAGTTCAAAGTTCATACCATTCGCAACCAAAGCTCACGCTGATGTTGGCTTCATTCTGTAGTTATTATCTGAACCATTCTGATATAGGACCGTCGTCCTACATCCTCGGAACAGGAAGTTATATTGTCGTCAAGGGCTTATATAGGAAGGGAGAGGAGGGCGTGTTTGAAAAGTTTTATAGCCCATGTCCCTTCACAGGGACGGGCCACTGATTGAGCAGCCCTATCTTACCTTTGATGAGCCTATCAACCCACATCTCACATTTTAGAAGCTAAAATCACATTTCATCCCATCAAAAATAATTTCATAGTCAAACATTTAAATTGAACAACAATTCCATGAGAATCTGATAACTCTTATGTGTAAACTTTCCACTGTAGAGTTTATGTCATCTGATCA
Source organism: Oncorhynchus mykiss (assembly GCF_013265735.2). Taxonomy (NCBI): domain Eukaryota; kingdom Metazoa; phylum Chordata; class Actinopteri; order Salmoniformes; family Salmonidae; genus Oncorhynchus; species Oncorhynchus mykiss. The sequence continues at coordinate 69,304,577 of NC_048579.1, forward strand.
TTGATGAAAATGTCTCGGATGACAACCAAACTGACATCATATTCATTAAGTACCACCGCATATGCTCCATCGGTCGGATTACCAGAATATAGTTCATTTCCCCCCACCTTCTGATGTTCCCAGAATCTCTATGTTAATCAAGGGTTTTGCAAATGTAACATCAGTAGGGTAGAGAGAGGAAAAGGGGGGAAAGAGGTATTTACAACTGTCATAAACCTAACCCCCAGGCCAACGTCATGACATTAGAAATGTTCTCAAATAGTTCAGAGAACGTTAAGAAATTTCTGTGGGAATTTCAACACTTCAACAAAACGTTTCCAACAGCTTTCTTCATGGTTCTATTTCAAGTAATGTTCTTAAATTGTTCCGAGAACGTTAAGAAACAACATTCATCTCTGACAATTTCAGTACTTCAGCATAAAGTTTTCTAGAGATTTTCTCATGGTTCTATTTGAAGTCATGCTCTCAGAACATTCAGAGAACATTAAGAATCCTCTTAGGGATCCACCCCTTTTTTTCAATTTTTGTCTAAAATGACAACTGCCTGTAGCTCAGGTCCAGAAGAAATTATATGCATATTCTTGGTACTATTTGAAAGGAAACACTTCGAAGTTTGTGGAAATGTAAAAGGAATGTAGGAAAATATAACACAATAAATATAGTAAAAGATAATACAAAGAAAAAAACAACTATTTTTTTGACCCGTCCTCTTTTAAATGCAAGAGAAAGTCCAAAATGTATTATTCCAGCCCAGGTGCAATTTACATTTTGGCCACTAGATGGCAGCAGTGTATGTGCAAAGTTTTAGACTGATCCAATGGACCATTGTATTTCTGTTCAAAATGTATCAAGACTGCCCAAATGTGCCTAATTGGTTAATTAACCTGTTGTTTTTTTATTTTATTTTTATTTTACCTTTATTTAACCAGGTAGGCAAGTTGAGAACAAGTTCTCATTTACAATTGCGACCTGGCCAAGATAAAGCAAAGCAGTTCGACAGATACAACAACACAGAGTTACACATGGAGTAAAACAAACATACAGTCAATAATAAAGTATAAACAAGTCTATATACAATGTGAGCAAATGAGGTGAGAAGGGAGGTAAAGGCAAAAAGGGCCTTGGTGGCAAGGTAAATACAATATAGCAAGTAAAACACTGGAATGGTAGTTTTGCAATAGAAGAATGTGCAAAGTAGAAATAAAAATAATGGGGTGCAAAGGAGCAAAATAAATAAATAAATTAAATACAGTTGGGAAAGAGGTAGTTGATAGGGCTAAATTATAGGTGGGCTATGTACAGGTGCAGTAATCTGTGAGCTGCTCTGACAGTTGGTGCTTCAAGCTAGTGAGGGAGATAAGTGTTTCCAGTTTCAGAGATTTTTGTAGTTCGTTCCAGTCATTGGCAGCAGAGAACTGGAAAGAGTGGCGGCCAAAGAAATAATTGGTTTTGGGGGTGACTAGAGAGATATACCTGCTGGAGCGTGTGCTACAGGTGGGAGATGCTATGGTGACCAGCGAGCTGAGATAAGGGGGAACTTTACCTAGCAGGGTCTTGTAGATGACATGGAGCCAGTGGGTTTGGCGACGAGTATGAAGCGAGGGCTAGCCAACGAGAGCGTACAGGTCGCAATGGTGGGTAGTATATGGGGCTTTGGTGACAAAACGGATTGCACTGTGATAGACTGCATCCAATTTGTTGAGTAGGGTATTGGAGGCTATTTTGTAAATTACATCGCCAAAGTCGAGGATTGGTAGGATGGTCAGTTTTACAAGGGTATGTTTGGCAGCATGAGTGAAGGATGCTTTGTTGCGAAATAGGAAGCCAATTCTAGATTTAACTTTGGATTGGAGATGTTTGATATGGGTCTGGAAGGAGAGTTTACAGTCTAACCAGACACCTAAGTATTTGTAGTTGTCCACGTATTCTAAGTCAGAGCCGTCCAGAGTAGTGATGTTGGACAGGCGGGTAGGTGCAGGTAGCGATCGGTTGAAGTAGGTATATTTTCTTTCACTTTGTGCAAGAAATGCACATTCAGATGAGGAAAGCGAAAACCCTATCTAATTGAACACGTAGTTTGCAAGCGGAATGAAGTTTTCAAAACAGACTGCGATCGGTTGAAGAGCATGCATTTAGTTTTACTTGTATTTAAGAGCAATTGGAGGCCACGGAAGGAGAGTTGTATGGCATTGAAGCTTGCCTGGAGGGTTGTTAACACAGTGTCCAAAGAAGGGCCGGAAGTATACAGAATGGTGTCGTCTGCGTAGAGGTGGATCAGAGACTCACCAGCAGCAGTTGTGACTGGGGGCAGTATTTTCATTTTTGGAAAAATAACGTTCCCAGAGTAAACGGGATATTTTGTCAGGACAAGATGCTAGAATATGCATATAATTGACAGCTTGGGATAGAAAACACTCTAAAGTTTCCAAAACTGTAAAAATATTGTCTGTGAGTATAATAGAACTGAATCCAATCCGGAAGTGACTCATGTTTTGAATGCTCTGCGTTCCGATGCGTCCCTATTGAGCAGTGAATGGGCTATCAACCAGATTCCTTTTTCTACGTATTCCCCACTGTGTCTACAGCATTGTGACGTAGTTTCACGCCTTTATGTTGAAGAATACCCGTAAGCGGCTACATTGTGCATGTGGTTACCTGATGGCTCTCAGAGTGATTCTTGCGTAAAATACAGAGGTAGCCATTTTTCCTCTCGCTCCTACGGAAAAACCAATTGTCCCGGTGGATATATTATCGAATAGATATTTGAAATACACCTTGAGGATTGATTATAAACATCGTTTGCCATGTTTCTGTCGATATTATGGAGCTAATTTGGAATATTTTTCGGCGTTATCGTGACCGCAATTTCAGGTCGATTTCTCAGCCGAACGTGAAGAACAAACGGAGCTATTTCTCCTACAAAAATAATATTTTTGGAAAAAAGGAACATTTGCTATCTAAGAGTCTCGTGAGTGAAAACATCCGAAGCTCATCAAAGGTAAACAATTTAATTTGATTGCTTTTCTGATTTTTGTGACCAAGTTACCTGCTGCTTACACAAATGCTTGTCTTGCTTTGGCTGTAAAGGCTAAGCTGTGTTTCAATATATTTCACTTGTGATTTTCATGAATAGGAATATTTTCTAGTAATATTTATGTCCTTTGCGTTATGCTAATTAGTGTTAGATGATGACAATGTTCCCAAACAAAGAAAAAGGACAGACAACATAAGATCATAGGTTTGAATCTCACTGATGCTGAGCCACCATAAAAAAGAAATGTGTTTGCATGATTAATGCTAAAGCAAATACATTTCCGTATGTCAAATCAAATTTTATCAGTCACATGCGCCGAATACAAAAGGTGTAGACCTTACAGTGAAATGCTTATTTACGAGCCCCTAATCAACAGTGCAGTTTCAAAACAATACAGAGAAGAATAAGAGATAAAAGTAACAAGCAATTAAAGAGCAGCAGTAAAAAATAACAACATATACAGGGGGGTGCCGGTACAGAGTCAATGTGCGGGGGGCACCGGTTAGTTGAGGTAATATGTACATGTAGGTAGAGTTATTAAAGTGATTATGTAGTACGACTCGATCTTAGTCCTGTATTGACACTTTTCCTGTTTGATGGTTCGTTGAAGGGCATAGCGGGATTTCGTATACGCTTCAAGGTTGGAGTCCCTCTCCTTGAAAGTGGTAGCTTTAGCCTTTAGCTCAGTGAGGATGCTGCCTGTAATCCATGGCTTCTGGTTGGGGTATGTATGTATGGTCACTGTGGGGACAACGTCGTCGATGCACTCATTGATGATGCCAATTACAGATGTGGTGTACTCCTCAATGCCATTGGAGGAATCTCATAACATATTCCAGTCTGTGCTAGCAAAACAGTCCTGTAGCTTAGCATCTGCTTCATCTGACCACTTGTTTTATGATCTAGTCACTGGTGCTTCCTGCTTTAATTTCTGCTTGTAAGCAGGAATCAGGAGGATGGAATTATGGTCAGATTTGCCAAATGGAGGGCGAGGGAGAGCTTTGTATGCAGCTCTGTGTGTGGAGTATAAGTGGTCCAAAGTTATTTTCCTTCTGGTTGCACATTTAACATGCTGATAAAAATTAGGAAAAACTGATTTAAGTTTCCCTGCATTAAATGCCCCGGTTAATAGGAGCGCTGCCTCTGGGTGAGCGTTTTCTTGTTTGCTTATTGCGGAATACAACTCATTCAATGCTATCTTAGTGCCAACCTCTGACTGAAGTGGTATGTAAACAGCAACGAATAATACAGATGAGAACTCTCTCGGTAGGTAGTGTGGTCTACAACTTATATACTCAACCTTAGGGAGCAATAGCTTGAGACTTCCTTAGATATAGTGCACCAGCTGTTATTTACAAAAATACATAGTCCGCCGCCCCTTGTCTTACTAGACGCTGCTATTCAATCCTGCCGGTACATCGTATAACCAGCCAGCTGTATGTTGATATTGTCGTCATTCAGCCACGACTCCGTGAAGCACAAGATGTTTCAGTTTTTAATGTCCCATTGGTAGTTTAATTTACCCCATAACTCTTCGATTTTATTGTCCAAAGATTGCATGTTTGCTAGCAGAATTGAGGTTAGTGGGTTTTTTTTCGATCACCTCTGAAATCTCAGAAGGCAGCCCACTCTCCGGCCTCTCTTTTTCCGCCTCCTCTTCACACAGATCACATCACGGGTGTCGGGCCTGTTCCCAAGAGAGCCGTATATCCTCCGTCTCGGGCTCATCAGAGTTGTGAAAGAAGAAAAAGGATTCTGTAGTCCGTGGCGAGTAATCGCAGCCCTGATGTCTAGAAGTTATTTTCTGTCATGAGAGATGGTAGCGGCAACATTATGTACAAAATGAGTAAAAAAATAAGCTACAAACAACACAGATAAACAAATAAAAAAACACAGAGGTAAAACGTCTGCCTTCTGCTTCGGCGCCATCGTCATATCTGTGCTTGGAGTTCAAAACAGTTAACCTAAGCTAGCAGTGTTATTAAAAGTCTTACTTAAACATTCAATGAAAGTTTTAAGGAAGTTATTTAAAAACCTCCAAATATCCTTTACATTTTGTTCAAAAATATTCAGAACATAATAACCTATAATTTCATTCTCAAAACGTTAATAAAACCTCCCTGTCACACCTACTCCTGCTCTCTCCCTCCGGCACTCAACGTCACCGGTCTACTAACCACTGGCCTTGGCAATCCATATTGTGCACACCTACTCCCCATCGTTAAGCACACCTGGACTTCATCACCACCCTGATTACTCTCCCTACATATAGCCCTCACCAACCTCAGTCATCAGGCTGTGTTGGTTCTGCTTTCATGTCCAGACACGGCTCTTGTTTTTGTAAAGCGCTATGTTTGTTATTATTAAACTCACCATCTGCACATACTTTCCTGACTTCCTGCGGTCTTTGTTACACTCCCAGTAAAACCTTCTGGGAATCATTGTAAAACGTTCTCCGAACCTCCATGTAACCAAAAAATGTACATTCCCAGAACAGGCAAAATGTGTACTTCAGTTCTCAAAACTGTTTTACTGGTTATGAAACGTGTGGCTTCATTCTCAGAACCAATGGGAAACCAACATCTTACATTCCCACAACTTCCAAGGAGCCTAATGTGCTAGCTATAATGCTCACATGGATGTTTTGGTTCAGTTTAGGGATTTAGACTGAATCCCTGAAGATGGTTCACTTTGGGTACACCGTTTATGCCCAATTCAAGGACAAGCTAGCCTAGCACTCACATGCTAAAGTGAGTGCCTCCATTTCAATCATTGACTGTGCAACACAGAATACTGTATTACAGGCCAGTGGGACATTCCAGAAAGCAGGATTATTACATTACCATGGAGCTAAACAGCCACATATAACTATTGATTGTCTGGTTGATTAAGAAAGCAACATTTGTATGTTGGTTGCTGTTGTCAACCCAGTTATACCTTACAAATTTTAAGTGAATATTTCTCCAGAAGATTAAGTTATTTCAAGCACTTTTGGACAATTGGCTGGCAATCTCTTTGATCAAGCTATCTGGAACAGCCCCCAGTGCTGTGAAAATGTAAACAGGGTAACATTCAATGCAGCAGTGCTGTTCACTCATATTAAAAGTAATTTTAGTTGTTTAGCAGATGCTGTTATCCAGAGCGACTTACATTGCATTCATCCTAAAACAGCTTGGGAAACAACCACATATCTCCATAATAGTAAGTAAATTTGTCCTCAATGAAGTAGCTATCAGCAAAGTCAGTGCTATTAGGAGCTAAAACCTTTTTTAGAAATGGGGGCGGTAAAGTAGCCAGGCAATAATGAATGGTTCTAATTAATTTCTCTGCCATCATATTTTAGAGAAACTAAAGTAGGCTATGATACTACACACGTGGCTTCACCAAAAGTGGGAGACCGTTCCATCAGGTAAATGGGCAATACAATTTCCATTTCATGTGGGCGTATAGTAGACACTTTATCAAAACACATATCACCTAATATGTCTTGTGTGTTAATGACAATACCTAAAAGCTAGAGCCAGGACGATACCAGTGGTGCAATATTTTTTCCATGGCAAAAATGAAAACACGAAGAAGACCTGGCTGCTCAGTGAAACGTCCTGTCCTGATTTGTCATAGACGCTTGCTAAAAAACTGTCACGCCCTGACCTTAGATTTTCTAAATATTTTGGTTAGTTCAGGGTGAGACTAGAGTGGGTACTCTAGTTGTTGTATGTCTAGGGTTTTTGTCATCTAGTGTTTCTGTATGTCTATGTTGGCCTGATATGGTTCCCAATCAGAGACAGCTGTTTATCGTTGTCTCTGATTGGGGATCATATTTAGGTAGCCATTTGCCCCATTGTAAGTTGTGGGATCTTGTATATGTTTAGTTGCCTGTCAGCACTAGTTTGAATAGCGTCTTGGTTGGTTGGTTGGTTGGTTGGTTGGTTGGTTGGTTGGTTGGTTGGTTGGTTGGTTGGTTGGTTTTTGTTCATTCATTAAAAAGAGAATGTACGTATACCACGCTGCGCCTTGGTCCGATCCTTATGCCGAACGTGACAAAAACTTTAATGAGCAAGCCTTCCTTCATGACCTGGCCTCTGTAAATTGGTATAGAATCAGCTTGATCCCCTCTATCGAAGAAGCTTGGACCTTCTTTTTTTATATCTTCAGTGATATTGTTAACAAACACACCCCGATAAAGAAAATGAGAATTAAAAACAGGTTCAGCCCCTGGTTCGACAGTGATCTGGCAGAGTTACTCCACCTCAAGAATTGCATTTGGCGAAAGGCTCGGCACACTCATACTCAGGCTGACTGGCTCTCGTTCAGGCAAATGAGAAATAAGTGCACTCAGTATATCCACAAGGCCAAAGTTAGTTACTTTAAGGAGCAATTCTCTCTCTGTGGCTCTAACCCCAAGAAGTTCTGTAAAACATTTAAAGACCTGGAGAATAAATCCTCATCTTCACAGCTGCCCATGTCCCTTAATGTTGATGATGTGGAATTTACTGGCAAGAAGCACATGGCTGAGCTCTTTAATCACCACTTCATTAAGTCAGGATTCCTATTTGACTCAGCCATGCCTCCTTGCCTGTCCAACATTTCTTCATCTCCCATCCCTTCTAATGCGACTAGCCCCGATACTCCTCCCTTTTCCCCCTGGCCCACTACAAAGTTTCTCCCTGCAGGTGGTCACTGAGTTCGAGGTACTAAAGGAGCTAATTAAACTTGACCCCCAAAAAACATCTGGGTCAGATGGTTTAGACCCTTTCTTCTTTAAGGTTGCTGCCCCTATAATCGCCAAGCCTATCTCTGACCTTTTTAACCTGTCTCTCCTCTCTTGTGAGGTTCCCAATGCTTAGAAGACAGCCACGGTGCATCCTTTATTTAAAGGGGAGATCAAGCTGATCCTTACTGTTATAGGCATATTTCTAATTTGCCCTGTTTATCAAAAGTGTTGGAAAAACTTGTCAATAATCAACTGACTGGTTTTCTTGATGTCTATAGTATTCTCTCTGGTATGCAATCTGGTTTCTGCTCAGGTTAGGGAGGTGTCATTGCAACCTTAAGTTTCTCAATGATGTCACCATTGCCCTAGATTCTAAGCAATGTTGTGCTGCTGTTTTTATTGACTTGGCCCAAGCTTTTGATACGGTAGATCAGGTGTTCCCAAACTGGGGTACATGTACCCCCAGGGGTACGCGCAATGCCGTCGGGGGTACGCCAAATAAAAATATGAAAAAATGTATAATACATTTTCAAACAGTCCATTTATATTTTCCAACGGGGCTATATTTTGAGTTTTTTTCACACCTGAGTAGCTTCCAAAAATAGAATTAAACCATCTAGTGTTCAGTGAAATAACACAATGTCAAATACAGGTAGCCTAATCAAATAATTATCATCCAATCACATTAACCGTTACTCTCTTGCTGGAATTCCAGTAATGGTCCGTATGTAGCCAAACGTAGCTGCAGCTCATGTTGGTATCTGTACTAATGGCGCAAAAGACATGATAGGGAGACATAGTGGAGTGGTAACGTCCGTGCAAGCAGTTGCTCACGACGCCACTTGGGTACACTGCAGCATCCACCGAGAGGCTCTTGCTGCCAAGGGAATGCCTGACAGCTTGAAAGACGTTTTGGACACTACAGTGAAAATGGTTAACGTTGTTAAAGCAAGGCCCCTGAACTCTCGTGTATTTTCTGCACTATGCAATGATATGGGCAGCGACCACATAACGCCTTTTACAACATACAGAACTGCGCTGGTTATCAAGGGGCAAAGTATTGACACGTTTTTTTAAAATTGAGAGACGAGCTCAAAGTTTTCTTTACTGACCATAATTTTCACTTGTCAGACCGCTTGCATGATGACAAGTTTCTCACACAACTGGCCGGGTTGTGACAAAAACTCACACTCATTCTTATGTTTAATAAATGTATAGTGTGTGTGTGGCAGGCTTACAATGGTGGCAAAAAACAACATTTGAGAGTGCACTGACCCTGGTGCAAGAGGGGGTCGCAGCTGGAGGTTGAATGTTTGAAGGGGTATGGGACTATAAAAAGTTTGGGAACTACTGCGGTAGACAGTAGTTCAATCTGGACCCTCGCTTTCTAAAATTATCCACTGCCATTGTTGCAAGCCCTATAACTCGTCTGTTCAACCTCTGTTTCGTATCATCCGAGATTCCTAAAGATTGGAAAGCTGCCGCAGTCATCCCCCTCTTCAAAGGGGGTGACACTCTAGACCCAAACTGTTACAGACCTATATCCATCCTGCTCTGCCTCTTCGAAAGCCAAGTTAACAAACAGATCACTGACCATTTTGAATCCCACCATACATTTTCCGCTGTGCAATCCGGTTTCAGAGCTGGTCACGGGTGCACCTCAGCTCAAGGTCCTAAACAATATCATAACCGCCATCAATAAAATACCGTATTGTGTGCAGCCATCTTCATCGACCTGGCCAAGGCTTTCGACTCTGCCAATCACTGTATTCTTATCGGCAGACTCAACAGCCTTGGTTTCTCAAATGACTGCCTTGCCTGATTCACCAACTACTTCTCTGATAGAGTTGGGTGTGTCAAATCGGAGGCCTGTTGTCCGGACCTCTGGCAGTCTCTATGGGTTTACCACAGGGTTCAATTCTCAGGCCGACTCTTTTCTCTGTATATATCAATGATGTGCTGCGGGTGATTCCTTGATCCACCTCTACGCAGACGACACCATTCTGTATACATTTGGCCCTTCTTGGACACTGTGTTAACAAACCTCCAAACGAGCTTCAGTGCCATACAACACTCCCTCCGTGGCCTCCAACTGCTCTTAAATGCTAGTGAAACTAAATGCATGCTCTTCAACCGATTGCTGCCAGCACCAGCTCGACTAGCATCACTACTCTGGACGGTTCTGATTTAGAATATGTGGACAACTACAAATACTTAGGTGTCTGGCTAGTCTGTAAACTCTCCTTCTAGACTCATATTAAGCATCTCCAATCCAAAAGTAAATCTAGAATCGGCTTCCTATTTTGCAATAAAGCCTCTTTCACTCATGCTGCCAAACATACCCTTGTAAAACTGACTATCCTACCGATCCTCGACTTCGGCGATGTCATTTACAAAATAGCCTCCAACACTCTACTCAGCAAACTGAATACAGTCTATCACAGTGCCATTAATTTTGTCACCAAAGCCCCATATACCACCCACAACTGCGAACTGTATGCTCTCGACGGCTGGCCTTCGCTACATATGCAAGTATATCTCAATGGTCATCCCCAAAGCCAACACCTGCTTTGGCCGCCTTTCCTTACAGTTCTCTGCTGCCAATGACTGGAATGAATTGCAAAAATCACTGAAGTTGGAGACTTATATCTCCCTCACTAACTTTAAGCATCATCTATCTGAGCAGCTTACTGATCACTGCAGCTGCACACAGCCCATCTGTAAATAGCCCATCCAACTACCTGCCTCATCCTCATATTGTTTTTATTGACTTTTTTTGCTCTTTTGCACACCAGTATTTCTACTTGCACATCATCATCTGCACATCTGTCACTCCAGTGTTCATTTGCTAAATTGTAATTGCTTTGCTACTATTGGCCTATTTATTGCCTTACCTCCTTACTCCATTTGCACAACCTATATATAGATTTTTCTATTGTGTTATTGACTGTACTTTTGTTTATCCCATGTGTAACTCTGTTGTTTTTTTGTCGTGCTGCTTTGCTTTATCTTGGCCAGGTCGCAGTTGTAAATGAGAACTTGTTCTCAACTGCCTACCTGGTTATATAAAGGTGAAATAAAAATAAAATAAAAAAGACCATACCATTCTTGTGGGCCGGCTAAGGACTATTGGTGTTTCTGAGTGGTCTTTGGCCTGGTTTGCTAACTATCTCTCTCACAGAGTGCAGTGTATAAAGTCAGAACATCTGCTGTCTCAGCCACCACCTGTCACCAAAGGTGTACCCCAAGGCTCGATCCTAGGCCCCACGCTCTTCTCAATTTACATCAACAACATAGCTCAGGCAGTAGGAAGCTCTCTCATCCATTTATATGCAGATGATACAATCTTACACTCAACTGGCTTCTCCTCAGATTGGTTAAACGCTCTACAACAAAGCTTTCTTAGTGTCCAACAAGCTTTCTCTGCCCTTAACCTTGTTCTGAACACCTCCAATACAAAGGTCATGTGGTTTTGTAAGAAGATTGCCCCTCTCCCCACAGGTGTGATTACTACCTCTGAGCGATTAGAGCTTGAGGTAGTCACCTCATACAAGTACTTGGGAGTATGGCTAGACGGTACACTGTCCTTCTCTCAGCACATATCAAAGCTGCAGGCTAAAGTTAAATCTAGACTTGGTTTCCTCTATCGTGATCGCTCATCTTTAACCCCAGCTGCCAAACTAATCCTGATTCAGATGACCATCCTACCCCTGCTAAATTATGGAGATGTTATTTATGGATTGGCAGGTAAGGGTGCTCTCGAGAGGCTAGATGTTCTTTACCATTCGGCCATCAAATTTGCCACCAATATAGCACCTTATAGAACACATCACTGCACTCTATACTCTTCTGTAAACTGGTCAGCTCTGTATACCTGTCGCAAGACCCACTGGTTGATGCTTATTTATAAAACCCTCTTACGCCTCACTCCCCCCTATCTGAGATATCTACTGCTGCCCTCATCCTCCACATACAACACCTGTTCTGCCAGTCACATTCTGTTAAAGGTCCCCAAAGCACACACACCCCTGAGTTGCTCGTCTTTTTAGTTCGCTGCAGCTAGCGACTGGAACGAGCTGCAACAGACACTCAAACTGGACATCATTCAAAGACTCAATCAGTCTTACTGACAGTTGTGGATGCTTTGCATGATGTATTGTTGTCTCCACCTTCTTGCCCTTTGTGCTGTTGTCTGTGCCCAACAATGTTTGTATCCTGTTTTTGTGCTGCTACCATGTTGTGCTGCTGCCATGTTGTGTTGCTACCATGCTGTTGTCATGTTGTGTTGCTACCATGGTGTGTTGTCATGTATTGCTGCCATGCTATGTTGTCGTCTTAGGTCTCTCTTTGTGTAGTGTTGTGTTGTCTCTCTTGTCGGGATGTGTGTTTTATTTAATACATTTTCATTTTTAATCCCAGCCCCCACCCCCTCAAGAGGCCTTTTGACTTTTGGTAGGCCGTCATTGTAAATAAGAATTGGTTCTTAACTGAATTGCCTAGTTAAATAAAGGTTAAATAAAATACAATTAAGAAATAACTCATTGTTCCTTTAAAAACCTGCTGTATGTAAAATATTGTGACTGGATGAAAACTTGATGTTTGTTTCCAACATTAGGGCTGTTGAATCCGCTTGGCGTTTTGTTTCCTTGCCGTGATATTAACAAGTATCTTAATACTGGTATCGTCACGGACCTACTAAAAACAGTAACCTCTTTTGAGGAGCCATGGAAAGAAGCAGAGGAGGCTGGTGGGAGGACCTGAAGGAGAACGGGATCATTGTAATGGCTGGAATGGAATTAATGGAACGATTTCAAACACATCAAACATATGGACACCACATGTTTGACTCCATTCCATTGATTCCTTTCCAGCCATTACAATGAGCCCATCCTCCGATAGCTTCTCCCACCAACCTCCCCTGGAATGAAGGTATTCTCCTATCTCCTGTCTAGTTCCAGTTTCCATCTAGTACTCTTTCAGAGGTCTCTTAAGTACACCTGAAGAGAGAGAACCAGCTGCACCAGCTGCTGATAGTGTATAACATCAGATAAAACCAGGGGTGAAAGTCCACAGACACACTCCATTCACAGGGACAAGCAATGGGTAGCTACAGTAACAGACTGCTAAATTGGCCATTTTTTGTTTGTTATCTAACCGGGTGTGTAAACAGTCAGTAACACATGGCTCAAGCAACATCTCTATGGATTTTCTTCCCGGTAGACTCTGGTTGGCTCTGATTGACCATGCTCAGCCAGGACTGAAAAGCTGAGGTGTTGAGGTACTGTAGGTGTTGAGTGGGCGCCAGCTTGCCACAATGTTCATAAAAGGTGAACGCTTGATCCATAATACCAGGGAGGGAAGATGGGCTGAAGAAGCATCTGTGTTGTTGCTAAAGCCCAGAATCTCTGTATGGCCACTCTCTATTCCATTCTCTCCATTCTCTTTCCCCTCTATTTCTCTGTCTCTGTCTCTGTCCCTGCCTCTCATTTCCCCTCTATTTCTCTGTCTCTCTCTCTCTCTCTCTCTCCTTTCCCCTCTATTTCCCTCTCTCCCTCTCCTTTCCCTCTATTTATCTGTCTCTCTCTCCTTTCCCTTCTATTTCCCTCTCTCTTCCTCTCCTTTCCCTCTATTACCCTGTATCGCTCCCTCTCATTTCCCCCTGTCTCTTTCCCTCTCCTTTCCCCTCTATTTCCCTCTCTCCCTCTCATTTCCCCTCTATTTCCCTCTCTCCCTCTCCTTTCCCCTCTATTTCTCTTTCTCCCTTTCCCTTCCCCTCTATTTCTCTGTCTCTCTCCCTCTCCCTTCCCCTCTGTCTCTGTCTCTCCCTCTCCCTTCCCCTCTGTCTCTGTCTCTCTCCCTCTCCCTTCCCCTCTATTTCTCTGTCTCTCTCCCTCTCCCTTCCCCTCTAAGTCTGTCTCTCTCCCTCTCATTTCCCCTCTATTTCTGTCTCTCTCCCCCTCCTTTCCCCTCTATTTCTCTGTCTCTCTCCCTCTCCCTTCCCCTCTGTCTCTCTCTCTCCCTCTCCCTTCCCCTCTATGTCTATGTCTCTCTCCCTTTATTCATTATATTCATTCAATGCCTCATTTTGCCAGCATCCTCCTATTGTTTCTGTGTAAACAAGCTGTATGTTTCATTTAAGACACCTCTACTTTCTCTGTTTCTTTCTCTGTTTCTTTCTCTCCAAGAAAGTGTCTCTCCCTCACTCTTCCCTTTTCCCTCCCTTTCTCTTGTCTCACTTTCATTTTGCCTGCATCCTTCCCTTCTCACGCCAACTCTTTCTGTGTAAACAAGTTGTACCTTCCTTACCAAGACCCCCCTTCAATCTCGCTCTCTCTCTTTAATCCCCCCTCTCTCTCTGTAATTCTCCCCCTCTGTCTCTCTATCTCTCTCTAACCCCCCCCCCCCCTCTCTATTTCTTGTTCTCCGACTCTTTGCAAGTTGGAAGAGAACCAGACATCTGAAGCCTGTCTATGAATAAACAAAGATGTCACTGTCAGAGTGATTATGTTTCATTATACTGGAAATGAAGGGCAGTGTCGTCTGGCGCCTCACGATCAATAGCCCCTCTGAAGTGTGTTTGCATTCATGCCTGGCTGCTTGAATGGCAGTTTATAAGAACCTAGTCTCCTCTTTAAAGTTGTAGTCTGGGATTGGTACTTCCATGTTTGTGCATGGATGCCTTTAAGGGTTTATTTAAAGCTAGGAAACATCAGAATAAGCCATAGGGACTATACAGTAGGTATGCTTTGTTTTTGATCATCAACACTCAATTATACAATTATTTCAACATATACTGTACGCAGTCTTGACATTACACGTGGCAATGATAGATGTAGTCTAGAGTAGTTACCTGTCCTAATTCAAAAGTTAGATAGACAAATGTTTAAGCTACTTTAAGCAAACTTTAAGCTACTGTAGTGTATTAACTTTAAGCTACTGTAGTGTACTAACGTTAAGCTACTGTAGTGTACTAACTTTAAGCTACTGTAGTGTACTAACTTTAAGCTGCTGTAGTGTACTGTATTAACTTTAAGCTACTGTAGTGTATTAACTTTAAGCTACTGTAGTGTATTAACTTTAAGCTACTGTAGTGTACTAAATGTAAGCTAGTGTACTGTATTAACTTCAAACTACTGTAGTGTAGTGTACTTAATGTAACCTACTGTAGTGTACTAACTGTAAGCTACTGTAGTGTACTTACTGTAAGCTACTGTAGTGTACTAACTGTAAGCTACTGTAGTGTACTAACTGTAAGCTAGTGTACTGTATTAACTTTAAGCTACTGTAGTGTAGTGTGTTAACTTTAAGCTACTGTAGTGTACTAACTGTAAGCTAGTGTACTGTATTAACTTTAAGCTACTGTAGTGTAGTGTACTTACTGTAAGCTACTGTAGTGTACTAACTGTAAGCTACTGTAGTGTATTAACTTTAAGCTAATGTAGTGTAGTGTATTAACTGTAAGCTACTGTAGTGTACTAACTGTAAGCTACTGTAGTGTATTAACGTTAAGCTAATGTAGTGTAGTGTATTAACTGTAAGCTACTGTAGTGTACTAACTGTAAGCTACTGTAGTATAGTGTACTAACTTTAAGCTACTGTAGTGTATTAACTTTAAGCTACTGTAGTGTACTAACTGTAAGCTACTGTACTGTATTAACTTTAAGCTAATGTAGTATATTAACTTTAAGCTAATGTAGTGTATTAACTTCAAGCTAATGTAGTGTATTAACTTTAAGCTAATGTAGTATATTAACTTTAAGCTAATGTAGTGTATTAACTTTAAGCTAATGTACTGTATTAACTTTAAGCTACTGTACTGTATTAACTTTAAGCTAATGTAGTGTATTAACTTTAAGCTACTGTAGTGTATTAACTTTAAGCTAGTGTAGTGTATTAACTTTAAGCTACTGTAGTGTACTAACGTTAAGCTACTGTAGTGTACTAACTTTAAGCTACTGTAGTGTACTAACTTTAAGCTGCTGTAGTGTACTGTATTAACTTTAAGCTACTGTAGTGTATTAACTTTAAGCTACTGTAGTGTATTAACTTTAAGCTACTGTAGTGTACTAACTGTAAGCTAGTGTACTGTATTAACTTTAAGCTACTGTAGTGTAGTGTACTTACTGTAAGCTACTGTAGGGTACTAACTGTAAGCTACTGTAGTGTACTTACTGTAAGCTACTGTAGTGTACTAACTGTAAGTGACTGTAGTGTACTAACTGTAAGCTAGTGTAGTGTATTAACTGTAAGCTACTGTAGTGTATTAACTTTAAGCTACTGTAGTGTACTAACTGTAAGCTACTGTACTGTATTAACTTTAAGCTACTGTAGTGTAGTGCATTAACTGTAAGCTACTGTAGTGTATTAACTTTATGCTACTGTAGTGTATTAACTGTAAGCTACTGTAGTGTACTAACTGTAAGCTACTGTAGTATAGTGTACTAACTTTAAGCTACTGTAGTGTATTAACTTTAAGCTACTGTAGTGTACTAACTGTAAGCTACTGTACTGTATTAACTTTAAGCTAATGTAGTATATTAACTTTAAGCTAATGTAGTGTATTAACTTCAAGCTAATGTAGTGTATTAACTTTAAGCTAATGTAGTATATTAACTTTAAGCTAATGTAGTGTATTAACTTTAAGCTAATGTACTGTATTAACTTTAAGCTACTGTACTGTATTAACTTTAAGCTAATGTAGTGTATTAACTTTAAGCTACTGTAGTGTATTAACTTTAAGCTAGTGTAGTGTATTAACTTTAAGCTACTGTAGTGTACTAACGTTAAGCTACTGTAGTGTACTAACTTTAAGCTACTGTAGTGTACTAACTTTAAGCTGCTGTAGTGTACTGTATTAACTTTAAGCTACTGTAGTGTATTAACTTTAAGCTACTGTAGTGTATTAACTTTAAGCTACTGTAGTGTACTAACTGTAAGCTAGTGTACTGTATTAACTTTAAGCTACTGTAGTGTAGTGTACTTACTGTAAGCTACTGTAGGGTACTAACTGTAAGCTACTGTAGTGTACTTACTGTAAGCTACTGTAGTGTACTAACTGTAAGTGACTGTAGTGTACTAACTGTAAGCTAGTGTAGTGTATTAACTGTAAGCTACTGTAGTGTATTAACTTTAAGCTACTGTAGTGTACTAACTGTAAGCTACTGTACTGTATTAACTTTAAGCTACTGTAGTGTAGTGCATTAACTGTAAGCTACTGTAGTGTATTAACTTTATGCTACTGTAGTGTATTAACTGTAAGCTACTGTAGTGTACTAACTGTAAGCTACTGTAGTGTACTAACTGTAAGCTACTGTAGTGTATTAACTTTAAGCTACTGTAGTGTAGTGTATTAACTGTAAGCTACTGTAGTGTACTAACTGTAAGCTAGTGTAGTGTATTAACTTTAAGCTACTGTAGTGTAGTGTATTAACTGTAAGCTACTGTAGTGTACTAACTGTAAACTACTGTAGTGTATTAACTTTAAGCTACTGTAGTGTAGTGTATTAACTCTAAGCTACTGTACTGTATTAACTTTAAGCTACTGTAGTGTACAAACTGTAAGCTACTGTACTAACTGTAAGCTACTGTAGTATAGTGTACTAACTGTAACCTACTGTAGTGTACTCACTGTAAGCAACTGTAGTGTACTAACTGTAAGCTACTGTAGTGTAGTGTAATCATCCCTCATCTTGCAGGTAATGTAGAGTCAACTGCAAGATGAGAAGTTCCTAATTTGACATGGGACAGTCTCCTCTTAATCATTCCTAAGCAGTGTTATTTGAAAAGCTCCTGTTATACTAATAGCAGAGTAGTAATTGGTATGCTGTTAGTGCCTGTCCCCTTGGTGTTCCCTGATGATGTTTCTAATCCTTTTGGATGTTGCCATATGACTGTTTTGAAGTCAGTTTTCTGGGCAATTACTAGACAACTGGTTTATTAACGCAGGCAGACATACATCTCACGGCTGATCTAAGTTACTGTGTTATTGGATGTCCACACAAGTCTAACTGTACTCTAATCCCCCCCCCCCCCAAAGAAAATAATTGGATTATTCCTATCGGCTCCAAACGCATCATGTCATTTAGCTGCCACGCTTACACAGAAGAGGGATTTTCCGGGGAACAAGAGGAGCCTGGGCTGGTGATGTCACATTCCCTGAGACCTGGGGTGCAACTCAATACTCTCATGTTGCTTCCTCTCCTAGTCTCCCCTGCACTACATTGTGGCACCACCAGGAGTTGGGGGCACCACCAGGAGTTGGGGGCACCACCAGGAGTTGGGGGCACCACTAGGATTAGGGGGCACCACCAGGAGTTGGGGGCACCACCAGGAGTTGGTTGCACCACCAGGAGTTGGGGGCACCACCAAGAGTTGCTCCTCTGCACTACATTGTGGCACCACCAGGAGTTGGGGGCACCACCAGGGGTTGGGGGCACCACCAGGAGTTGGGGGAACAACCAGGAGTTGGGGGCACCACCAGGAGTTGGGGGCACGACTAGGAGTTGGGGGCACCAGCAGGAGTTGGGGACACCACCAAGAGTTGCTTCCTCTCCTAGACTCCTCTGCACTATATTGAGGCACCACCAGGGGTTCGGGGCACCACCAAGAGTCGGGGGCAACAGCGGGACAGTTTGTTTATGGAATGTAAAAATGTATTATATATTTTTTTTTTTAAATAATCACAGAATGTGACTTCAACTTAATCCTTGACTTTAAGTTTTACAAGGAGGACCGGCAGTATGAATCCATCGTTCTCTTCCTGTAACATGCTTCTGTGCCTGTCTTTATGGTGTGGGGAAATCAGTTTCAATGATTGGCACCTGCTTGGGATAGAATTGGAGTGGGCACATTGCAGCCTTGGGAGAGGGACTACAACTCTCCATAGAGCTGCCCTCCAAAACAACTCATATAGCTGTTCTGGTTTTCTAGTATGGTGACTTTATTGACTGACAGGGGTTGGATGTTCCCATAGGATAACCCTTTGAATAACCCTTGTTTGGTTCCTGGTAGAACCCTTTTGAGTTCCATGTAGAACCTTTTCCACAGAGGGTTCTACATTGAACCCAAAAGAGTTCTACCTGGCACCAAAAATGGTTCTCTTATGGGGCTAGCCGAAGGACCCTTTTGGATCCCTTTTTATAAGAGTGTAGTCTTCATACAACACTTTACTAAAGGTTGACTTCATTCCACAGTTCAATCATTAGTGAGTCACCACTGCTTTACATATCTGGAGACAAACTACTATTAAACAACTAAGTTACTGCTTACTTCAACGTAGACTTTGTTAGAAGATAAACCATTCTGTCTGCTTCGTGTATAAGTCTATGAACCTATCTAACTTCAGAGTATATTAGCTTTGAGGAAATATCAGCCATCAGAATTTCTCACTGTTCATAGGAGAAGAGGAGGTTGGGGAGTCCACATCTTTAATTAACACTGTTCCTTAACGTTGTACGAGGCTCCAACAATAATAATTGAGTGCATTAGAATTTATCTCCAGGAAAGCTGTTGGCAGCAATCCAGTAGCTAATTAAAATAAGGTAAAAATGGATTTTGTGAAATACAACTTGCCATCTCTTAATTCTCCAATCGAGATCCATTTTCTCACCCATTCACACATGCTCTCCAAGGCATGAGAAGACACATGGATGTGGGCTTGGCCTAATACAACTGCTCCAAATATGTCAAAACTGCACAGTGATTCAATACACACTGTAGACCACAGTTTCCTGTCTAATTCCAGAGGCTGCTCTGATGTGGTTTCTCTGACCTACAATTCTAACGTTACAGACATTACTGCAGTTTACAGAATGTTTAACTTGTTAATTCTAGGCCTGATGAAAATAAGTTTCTGTTTGTAGTATGGGTCATGACAGATTTTATATTAGGCACAGAGCATGTTTAAATGTGAAGCATCCGGTTGGAATCTCCACTCCCCACCAAATATGGTGAAGAGAGGAAGCCCAGTGGCCGGCAGTGGGAGAGAATGGAGCGAAATGGAACTGGGCCGATGTTCTGCTGATTTTCTCATCAAAGATCTCAGTACAGTTTTCTGTTTCCAAAAGTAGAATGTGTTACGAACAGAGTGCACTAAGTCTTGTAGTCGTAACCCTTTGCCAAAGTTTCTAAACTTTGTGTTGTTTTCAAGGAGTGCAAGGGTGAATTGTGTTATTGCACACGTGCACTTCACAGAGAAGGCGTTCCCTAACGGAAATATGCAAATAAATACTACAACGCTCCAATAGAATCTCGCTAGCTCATGCTTGACTCTGCCCACCTCCTTGCTTGTTCTGTCCGCTATGTTTCATTTGCTCCACATAGAAAACGACTCAGATGAACTATCTTGGGTTAGTTAATAATATCTTTGCTAATAGGCCTATATTTTATTCAACTAATCAACCAATGATCAAGCCCTTGATGAGTTCTATCAGGTGTGTTATTAGTACTGGGTTGGGACAGAAATGTGCACTCTTGTGTGACCCCAGGATTGAAAAACACTGTCTCTAACAAAAGGACAATCTTTAAGAGACTGATATAACAAAAACAAAAAAAACATTTGTTCGATGTTATTTCGAATCCTGGAAGTCACAATTCACAATGATTTCATCACTCGGATCACAATACTTGGCTTTGCCGCTGTATAAATGCAAGCCCAAATGGAATAAGATTAAGATTCGTGTGTGGCTCACACGCTCCACTATAGGAGTGGTTGGGGAAAATGACAGCTTAATTGCCTGTTACTTCATCACGTCTATAAACGCTCCACATCGTAAATGACATGTCTGAGATGTGTTTTTCAATAACCCGCCCCATTCACAGTATGCATGGCACAATACATCGGCATATTCTTATGTGCTGTGCCTCCACCAGGAGAGCCTACTCTTCTGCATGTAGATTCAGTTTTTTGGCTGCAGGCCTAGTAAATATGAGTTCCAAATTGCACCTTATTCCCTTTATAGTGCACTATTTTTGACTAGAATAGGGTGCCATTAGGGATGCAACCATGAACACATTTCAGTGAGTTATTCTGAGGCAGAAGCTGTTATAAACAGTTATTTATATTGTTCATGTTGATACAGTGGAAGGTTACTGCAGACATTAAGGTTGCTATACGGAAACCCCTTATAAACCAACGTGGAAGAGAGGCTATCTTAAATGGACACTTTGGGATTTTGGCAATGAAGTCCTTTATCTACTTCCCCAGTCAGAGGAACTCGTGGATAGAATGTTTATGTCTCTGTGTGCAGTTTGAAGAAAGTAGCTAACTAGCGCTAGTGCAATCACTGGCAGTCTACTACCTATTTCCTTCAAATCCCAAAGTATCCCTTTAAGTGCTCTAAATGGGAGAGCAACAGTGTTCTCTAATTTGCTGTCTGGCTGCACAGCAAAGCACAAATAAAACATAAATAAACATGGCTTTGAGGTATTTCATGTATGAAAACCATTAAGATTTTAAGATTGTGTTGACCTGAGTTAAGACAAACTAAAAAAGTAGAGTAGAGTAAAACATCCTAATTAAGTGAGTTAGAGTTCTTGCATTTTTTACGAGATCAATTGTTAGTTTAGTTTAGTACCTGTTAGAGACAATAATGCATTCTCAATGTAATCTCTTTGATTTCAAACAGCTATGCAATTCCTGACAACGGAGACATCTTCTCTCGTTGATCATATCAACTGTATGTACAGTGCATTTCGGTTGAGCCCATTGCGGTGGGCTTGATCGAGCGTGTAAACACATTTTTTTGAGCTCTGTGCAATCACAGAGAGAAGATCATCAATACAAGCAGCCAATTCCTGCAGACACAGGGAACATGTTAACCTCGGCTCTGACCTTGAGAATGTAGATACATAATTCCCCATTACAATGCCCGATTTAATCAAGTCATCTGTCCAATAGTAACAGACCATTTTGTGGGCGGAGATACTGTATGTCCCCGGTGTAATGGGACCACTGCTTTGTAATTGGACGGTAAGGAACAGTTTTAAACGGCTAAGTTGTGTTATATAGTGGATAGGATAAGATGTAGATAGACATTCAGTACCAGTCAAACGTTTGGACACACCTACTCATTCAAGGGTTTTATTTATTGTTTGACTGTTTTCTACATTGTAGAATAATAGTGAAGACATCAACACTATGAAATAACATACATGGAATCATGTAGTAACCAAAAAAGTGTTAAACAAATCAAAATATATTTTACATTTGAAATTCTTAAAAGTAGCCACCCGTTGCCTTGTTGACAGCTTTGCACACGCGTGGCATTCTCTCAAACAGCTTCACCTGGAATGATTTTCCAACAGTCTTGAAGGAGTTCCCACATATGCTGAGACCTTGTTGGCTGCTTTTACTTCACTCTGCTATCCAACTCATCCCAAACCATCTCAATTGGGTTGAGGTCGGGTGATTGTGGAGGCCAGGTCATCTGCAGCAGAGGTACCTCTGTGTCTTCTTTTCCTGTGGCGGTCCTCATGAGATACAGTTCCATCATAGTGCTTGATGTTTTGTTGCGACTGCACTTGAAGAAACTTTCAAAGTTCTTGAAATTTTCCGCATTGACTGACCTTCATGTCTTAAATTAAAAATGGACTCTCGTTTCTCTTTGCTTATTTGAGCTGTTCTTGCCATAATATGGACTTGGTCTTTTACCAAATAGGGCTATCTTCTGTATTGTAATGTTTTAAAAATGGTATAACCTGCCTTAATTCTGCTGGACCCCAGGAAGAGTATCTGGGGTCCAGCTAGCTGGGGTTAACCTGTTATTCATGCTGTGTAATAAAACATGTATTATGTGTTATTACATTGTATTATACAATTGATAGTTTGGATCCTGGATGCTGATTGGCTGAAACAGCATTCCAGCCATGTGTATATCAGACAATATGCCATGGTGTAAAGCTAAAATAGTTGTTTACTGTTCTTTTTGAAGTATCACTACTCTGTTTGTGATACACCGAATGGAATCACGAGAGAAAAATGCCAATGTCTGTCCCTATGCCCAGCTTAATATCTCCAAGGATCTAAGAATAACCAATATGAAAGCTCCTGTTGATAATTACACACACACACAGAAAACATTTATAGCTTCCTGCGCTGGGGAATTGTCACCAACATCAGACACACTCACCGGAGTCACACTGGGATGCGTTTCTATGGTGACGTGAGGAGGGGCTGGGGATGTGCAGGATTTAAAAGCTTAATCTCTGTCATGCAGCTGTACTTCTAAACCACCAACATATGCCTGTCACTCTAACAAGGAGCTAATGGTGAACTGTTACCTGAGAATCCTGACTTAGGAGACTCGATCAACACCCAATGAGCTGCTTTTGATGACTACGATTTGCGGCTTAATGGTGGCAATGTCATCTTGGTAATGTTGCTCATCAATCATTCAAATACAACTTCTAGCTGATTGTTGTGCAATAAACTGAAGACACAAAACTACATTGTTTACTGACAACCACATAAAAACATATATTTTTTAAATGTTTAACATTTCTCATGACTTTTCTCATTTTGGGTAGGCCTATTTAAATAGCAGATACATTCCATTATGTTCATTTGAAAACCAAATCTAAATGACACATTAAGAAAGTTACATTTCCCAAGAGCTATTATGGCATAGGAGGAGTTTATTTCAATGTGTAGCCAGCCGTCTGATCCAAAGTGCCCAGCAAACATTGAACAGTGTCGTCCCTTCAAGGTTCTCCTTTGGTTATTTGAGAACCACATCCACGGAACCAAATTAGCTGGGTGTTATTTATTGAGAGGCAAATCTTCCATCTGTCTAGTTCAGGGGTGTCAGACACCTTGTCGTTGTAAAACAGATGTCAAGAATTCTGTTCATGATTTCTGTGTCTGGGACTGCTGCAGTTCAATGTGTTTGTTAAACAAGTGGTCAGACACTATTAACCATTATTAACCTCTGACCTTGAGACTCACACCAAGGCGTCTACACAGGCCTCTGGAAAAAAGAGACATGAAACCATCTCATCATATAAGAAAATGCCCCATTTCCACATATCAGGAAAAGTCTGCAGCAACACTAAATACTAATATGACGCCTTCCCAGTAAAAGAGGTAGTATACTTCTTCTAACGAGACCTTGAAGAAAAAACTCAAGGTTCAATGTAGACGTTTTTAGCTCAACATCAAATCATTTCTGGGAAACAATTCATTAAGTACCTTACTGGGATTGTTTTCAATTCAAATTGACAAAAAGAAACATAAATAGCATATTAGCAAGAGCAATGCCTCAAGCAATAATGTATTAAGGACTTTCTGGGAGTGGTCTGAGTGGGGAGGGGAAAATTGAAAACTAGCTGTTATTGGCAGAGAAGTTTGGAACTTCCTTTCTTATTGGTCAAAACTCCATCCCACCAAAACAGGCTGAAATTTCAGGTGGTCTTTTCTAACAGCTCTTACACTAAAAGGAGATTGCCATCATTTTCACAATTTCACAGTATTATTCAACCTCATAGTGTGGAAATATACACTGAGTGTACAAACCATCTTAATATTGAGTTGCACCTCTCCCATTTTGCCCTCAGAACAGCCTTAATTCATCGGGACATGAACTCTACAATGGTGGACCATTCTTGATACACACGGGAAACTGCTGAGCGTGAAAAACCCAGCAGCGTTGTAGTTCTTGACACAAATCGGTGCGCCTGGCACCTATTACCATACCCTGTTCAAAGGCACTTAAATCTTGTGTCTTGCCCATTCACCCTCTAAATGGCACACATGCACAATCCATGTCTCAATTTTCTCCAGGCTTAAAATCCTTCTTTAACCTGCCTCCTCCCCTTCATCTACACGGATTGAAGTGTATTTAACAAGTGACATCAGCAAGGGATTATATCTTTCACCTGGATTCACCTGGTCAGTCTATGTCATGGAAAGAGCAGAAGTTGTTAATGTTTTGTACACTCGTGCATATGAAACACAGAAACATCACATGTTGGACTATACTGGACCTTTAAGGAGAAACACATTGAACACTATCAACACCACACATACACATTATACAACTATAGCAGTGTTTAACCCTATCAACACTACACTTACACATTATACAACTATAGCAGTGTTTAACCCTATCAACACTACACATACACATTATACAACTATAGCAGTGTTTAACCCTATCAACACTACACTTACACACTATACAACTATAGCAGTGTTTAACACTATCAACACCACACATACACACTATACAACTATAGCAGTGTTTAACACTATCAACACTCCACTTACACACTATACAACTATAGCAGTGTTTAACCCTATCAACACCACACATACACATTATACAACTATAGCAGTGTTTAACCCTATCAACACTACACTTACACACTATACAACTATAGCAGTGTTTAACCCTATCAACACTACACATACACATTATACAACTATAGCAGTGTTTAACCCTATCAACACCACACATACACATTATACAACTATAGCAGTGTTTAACCCTATCAACACCACACTTACACACTATACAACTATAGCAGTGTTTAACCCTATCAACACTACACTTACACACTATACAACTATAGCAGTGTTTAACCCTATCAACACTACACTTACACATTATACAACTATAGCAGTGTTTAACCCTATCAACACTACACTTACACACTATACAACTATAGCAGTGTTTAGCCCTATCAACACTACACTTACACATTATAAAACTATAGCAGTGTTTAACCCTATCAACACTACACTTACACACTATACAACTATAGCAGTGTTTAACACTATCAACACCACACATACACATTATACAACTATAGCAGTGTTTAACACTATCAACACCACACATACACACTATACAACTATAGCAGTGTTTAACACTATCAACACTACACTTACACACTATACAACTATAGCAGTGTTTAACACTATCAACACCACACATACACATTATACAACTATAGCAGTGTTTAACCCTATCAACACTACACTTACACATTATACAACTATAGCAGTGTTTAACCCTATCAACACTACACATACACATTATACAACTATAGCAGTGTTTAACCCTATCAACACCACACATACACATTATACAACTATAGCAGTGTTTAACCCTATCAACACTACACTTACACACTATACAACTATAGCAGTGTTTAACCCTATCAACACCACACATACACATTATACAACTATAGCAGTGTTTAACCCTATCAACACCACACATACACATTATACAACTATAGCAGTGTTTAGCCCTATCAACACTACACATACACATTATACAACTATAGCAGTGTTTAACCCTATCAACACCACACTTACACACTATACAACTATAGCAGTGTTTAACACTATCAACACTACACATACACATTATACAACTATAACAGTGTTTAACCCTATCAACACCACACATACACATTATACAACTATAGCAGTGTTTAACCCTATCAACACTACACTTACACATTATACAACTATAGCAGTGTTTAACCCTATCAACACTACACTTACACACTATACAACTATAGCAGTGTTTAACACTATCAACACCACACATACACATTATACAACTATAGCAGTGTTTAACACTATCAACACTACACTTACACATTATACAACTATAGCAGTGTTTAACCCTATCAACACTACACTTACACACTATACAACTATAGCAGTGTTTAACCCTATCAACACTACACTTACACACTATACAACTATAGCAGTGTTTAACCCTATCAACACTACACTTACACACTATACAACTATAGCAGTGTTTAACCCTATCAACACTACACTTACACATTATACAACTATAGCAGTGTTTAACCCTATCAACACTACACATACACATTATACAACTATAGCAGTGTTTAACCCTATCAACACTACACATACACATTATACAACTATAGCAGTGTTTAACCCTATCAACACTACACTTACACACTATACAACTATAGCAGTGTTTTTTCCGACTCGCTGAAATGACCAGGCTGATGTAACTGTTATCAGGCGATGAATCATATTTTAACTGGAGGGCCATTATAGCAACACTCATCTCATTGCTGTTTGGGAGAGCTATAACGCTATCATTACTGCTGTAGTGCATCCAGCACTCAGCACACACCACTACAGCAAGCCCCTGTGGTTGTCGACAGAGGCCTCTGTGTCAGTAACTGTAATTGAGAGCATTTTCTGTGGCTTTCTGAGTACAGAACCTGAAACAATGGCTGAAAATGAGACCCACTCTATTCCCTGATTCACTTTGCTCCCTACTCAACTACACCTCTCTCATACCACAGTCATTACACTGTGATTATTAGGATTAAAGCACCACTCTGACGTTGAGAGCTTTGGTTCGATGATCTAAACTTGTTTACATTCATCAGATATAAATATGAAGTCAATGAAGGTTGGATTCTAACTGATTCTGACAGGTTAATCATAATGGGTTGAGAGCTCATTGACCCCTGTCCCCGCCCTCGTCCCAGTCCCCGAGAACCTGGCACAACTACTCCACAGAGTTACTAAGACACACAGTATACCACTCAACCAGCACTTACCGTCTGCCACCGACACATCCTTCTCTGTCTTTCTCTTTTTGTCGTTGTTTGTTTTTACCATCAAACCTGCAGACGATCAAAGTCTTTCACTGTAGGTTGCAGTAGTACCCAGTTCACAGAGACTTTCAGTACAAGTCTTTCACTGTAGGTTGCAGTAGTGCCCAGTTCACAGAGACTTTTAGTACAAGTCTTTCACTGTAGGTTGCAGTAGTACCCAGTTCACAGAGACTTTTAGTACAAGTCTTTCACTGTAGGTTGCAGTAGTACCCAGTTCACAGAGACTTTTAGTACAAGTCTTTCACTGTAGGTTGCAGTAGTACCCAGTTCACAGAGACTTTTAGTACAAGTCTTTCACTGTAGGTTGCAGTAGTACCCAGTTCACAGAGACTTTTAGTACAAGTCTTTCACTGTAGGTTGCAGTAGTACCCATTTCACAGAGACTTTCAGTACAAGTCTTTCACTGTAGGTTGCAGTAGTACCCAGTTCACAGAGACTTTTAGTACAAGTCTTTCACTGTAGGTTGCAGTAGTGCCCAGTTCACAGAGACTTTCAGTACAAGTCTTTCACTGTAGGGTGCAGTAGTACCCATTTCACAGAGACTTTCAGTACAAGTCTTTCACTGTAGGTTGCAGTAGTGCCCAGTTCACAGAGACTTTTAGTACAAGTCTTTCACTGTAGGTTGCAATAGGGCCTAGTTCACAGACACTTGTCTGTGATGTTTCTCACGGCCAAGGAACAGTGCTCTGATGCTATATTCATAGTCACTATTTTGGTATTTAGAAAATTACTGTTGGTTTTTCCCCCTGGCTGTCTAAGGATGTCTCGCGCTCGCTCTTAAGGGAGTTGGGTACAGCCCGGGGTGTGTGGAGTTTCTTCCCCTGTAAAACACACTCCTATCCCCAGCTGTTTACATCTCCACGACACACGTTTGCTGTTTCCATGGTGATGGGTGTAAAGATAGTTGGGATGTCTCTGAGTTACCGGCACGTAGGGGCTGATTGCCGCGCGACGCCAGCTGGAGAATTAGAGGCAGCACAGGAGAGAGAACTGGCAAAAGGCATATCATTATCACAACGACTGCTATCATTATCGTTGACGATAAGCCGTAGGAGTACAGGGTGATGCTAGATATCTGAATGAAAATGGATCCTTCTTCAATTTGTCAACAGCGTAAAATGGTGTAGCTTGAACAAAGACAATTACAATGCAATTACCTGTGTGAGTCTTATGAAAAAGGATGGACCTTAGTTGGATCAGCGTTGTGCTATAGCCGTTCCCCTATCAAAGACAGTACTTCTCCTGCATTTGTGTGAAGTAAAGAAACAACAATGGTTTAAAAGTTAAATATGTTTATGTGATTTTCTCACATGGCATTTCATTTTACACATCGCTTGGAACGTGATATATGTTGTCATCCTGTTTTACAATTTGACATGTTGTCTTTTTTTATAGCATGCACTTCAGAATGCCAACAAATGCTCCACAGATACAGACTTCGAACTAGAATTGTCCTCACATTAAAAGATACAGAACATGAAGCTGGATCAAGCCCAAGTGACAGTTGTGGACGTAATGGAGAGAAACAGTGTTGGGATATGTTGACTTTCACAAGCAAACCAAGCACTCCACAAGAGACACATAATTACATGTTCTGGATTACAAAAAATAAACACATTTAAATCACTTTTGTCATAGAAGAATAGATACTGATTGGTGTCCCATGACATTTCAGAGTTAAGCAGCATTGCACTACACAGAGAGTTGTGTGTGTGTGTGTGTGTGGGGGGGGGGGGGGGGGGGGGGGGTCCTCACTGTGCAGGTCACAGTATTCCAATCCCCCAATTACTGATGGTCAAAATCAACCCTCACTATCAAGTCAATGGAGGGGTGCTTTAGCATTGTCCTGTTATATAGGCTGTACTAGACCAGTGTATCATTTCTTGTGGCAGGTAGCTAAATTCACAGTGCAAATCGGTGTCTTTTGTTTGGGTGTCATTATTGCAAATTGTATCTGATTGTTGGGGTATGGTGTCCAGGATAACACATCTCTACAGGGTACTTTAAGCTTCCTTGTTATGTGTTCAAACTAGCTGGAAGAGTGAAATGGGTCTCTTATAGGTTTTCATTTTTCTGCTTTACAACTGCATGTTGTCTAGATGTTACCCTGGAGTTGAAAACACACGCATGTAAACGCACACCACAGCAATGTCATGGAATCCACCAAAACGTCTAAGGGAAACAAAAGCATTGATGAAACCCTATGTCACATTTATTCAACTTATCCCACGTTATTCTCTCTTCACTGTATATGAAGCAGAATTCACATATTAATACAGTCCATTTTCAGAACACGTAGTGCCTGATGCATCATAATAACACTGATTACGAGGAGGGAAACCACGGAGACTGATTCATCTGGAGGTCTAAGCAGGACCTTGTACCTGGCTCGCAATCCAGAGGACAGATGAGAGAGAAAGGAGCTCCTTGACCCATGTGCTGTATCATGTTATTATTTACAAACACAATATCTAGATAAAGTAGCTGGCCTCGTCTTCCAAGAAGGGTCCTTTTTCTTCTTCTTGTGACAGTTTTATGCTTCACTCAATATCCATGACATTGAGAATCTGGGAAAAAGACAACTTCCCCTGTCCCATCTATTCCCAGAATTCCAATTGACCTCAGTCTTGGACAGTTCCTGTTTTCCCAGGCAGCGTCATTGGACCTGACGCTTGTCAGTCAACAATCCTTCACCGATGTGAGTGTTCTGGTTGGTTCACGTCCTTGAGTGACGCTGTGTGATCCAACAGGATCCACACACCAATAGGTCTTGTTAGTCCACTGATTGGCTGAGGACTGCTGTCATTCCAATAGGACACGTAAACAGCTAAACAGAATGTAAAGCAGGTCACATCTCTAAATATCAGAAATGCGTCTCTCTAATGATAATAATCTATAGTCATTATACGAATAACCACATGCAGATTCATGCTATTTTTGTGTTCAGATATTTGCTTCTCATTTACAGTTTATATGTAATGATGAATATATACAAATCGATGGCATTCTATGAAGTCATGATCGTAAACACTCAATCAATGAACAGTATTGCAATGGGAGGAGGGGGTGATTCAATAATTATTTTAATATAGAAATATGGAAAGCGCTGGTCGTGAGCTTTTCGTTTGAATTAGGAGACAGTTTGTGTGTTCAGCAACTGTGAGATGCGTCTGACTATGTGCCAGTTGCTTAGCAACCTTCCTGCTACTAGTATAGACAAAGGATTGGGTGAGGCACATTGCTGAATGGTAATGTCCTCTGTCGTGCGACACACCTGTTAGCATCGGCAACAATTTATGTGAGTAGTAAATTCTCTCATCAATAATGAATTACATTGCTATTAATAAAACAAAAGCTCTGTTTGATAGGACCATCAAAGTCATTCCTGCTGTCTTTTAAAGAATATACAGAAATGTGTGTGTGTGTGTGTGTGTGTCTAATGTGTGTGTGTGTGTGTGTGTCTAATGTGTGTGTGTGTGTGTGTGTGTCTAATGTGGTGTGTGTGTGTGCACACGCCTGTCAAATGTTTGTGTGTGTATATGAGTGCACATGCACGCATGTGTGTATAAAGCCATGAGTCATGATGCAGAGGGGGTGCCGATGTCATTTCCGTGACTACAATTGTTGAATTACCCCCTTCTGCACACACACTAAAACAAAAGGCCATTAGCCAGAGGTGACCACCAGGGATCAGCAGCACAGTGTTCAGCAGGCAGTTCACATGCCATTCAGAATGACAATGTTACCTTTCCACCAGGGATGTGCCTTCCCCCAGCAATTAAAGAATGCTGCTCTCTGCTTGCGTGAAACCAGTAAAGACAATCTCTTTGCAGTTATCTGTGAGTAAACAATATCAGAGACACTTCAGCTTGGCAACACAGCGATTGACAGTTAAATAAGATCACAGTAAAACATATGAAACAGTAGCAAACCAGCATAGCCCACATGCAGAGAAAACAGAAAAACACTGTTGTGCATTTTATGTTGTGTGTTCAGTCCCCCAGGTGGAGGCCAATGGCACGATGCAGACACACAAGTCCCATGCACAAGTCCCACGGCCCAGGCCCACCGTTTCTAACCTGTCTTCCCTTTAGTTTTTATCTCTCCTTCTCTCTTTCTCACCACACCGCTGGCAGATGATTACACAGGATGATCCATGCAAACAGCATGACCGGGCCAGCCAGAGGCAGGTGAGAGCAACAGGGTGGCAGGTGAGAGCGACAGGGTGGCAGGTGAGAGGGACAGGGTGGCAGGTCAGAGGGACAGGGTGGCAGGTGAGAGTCACAGGGTGGCAGGTGAGAGTGACAGGGTGGCAGGTGAGAGTGACAGGGTGGCAGGGGAAAGTGACAGGGTGGCAGGTGAGAGTGACAGGGTGGCAGATCAGAGGGACAGGGTGGCAGGTGAGAGTGACAGGGTGGCAGGTGAGAGTGACAGGGGAAAGTGACAGAGTGGCAGGTGAGAGTGACAGGGTGGCAGGTGAGAGTGACAGGGTGGCAGGTGAGAGTGACAGGGTGGCAGGTCAGAGTGACAGGGTGGCAGGTGAGAGTGACAGGGTGGCAGGGGAAAGTGACAGGGTGGCAGGTGAGAGTGACAGGGTGGCAGATCAGAGGGACAGGGTGGCAGGTGAGAGTGACAGGGTGGCAGGTGAGAGTGACAGGGGAAAGTGACAGAGTGGCAGGTGAGAGTGACAGGGTGGCAGGTGAGAGTGACAGGGTGGCAGGTGAGAGTGACAGGGTGGCAGGTCAGAGTGACAGGGGAAAGTGACAGGGTGGCAGGTGAGAGCAACAGGGTGGCAGGTGAGAGTGACAGGGTGGCAGGTCAGAGGGACAGGGTGGCAGGTGAGAGTCACAGGGTGGCAGGTGAGAGTGACAGGGTGGCAGGTGAGAGTGACAGGGTGGCATGGGAAAGTGACAGGGTGGCAGGTGAGAGGGACAGGGTGGCAGTTGAGAGGGACAGGGTGGCAGGTGAGAGTGACAGGGTGGCAGGTGAGAGTGACAGGGTGGCAGGGGAAAGTGACAGGGTGGCAGGTGAGAGTGACAGGGTGGCAGGTCAGAGGGACAGGGTGGCAGGTGAGAGTGACAGGGTGGCAGGTGAGAGTGACAGGGTGGCAGGTGAGAGTGACAGGGTGGCAGGTCAGAGTGACAGGTGAGAGTGACAGGGTGGAAGGTGAGAGTGACAGGGTGGCAGGTCAGAGGGACAGGGTGGCAGGTCAGAGTGACAGGGGAAAGTGACAGGGTGGCAGGTCAGAGTGACAGGGTGGCAGGTGAGAGTGACAGGGTGGCAGGTCAGAGGGACAGGGTGGCAGGTGAGAGTGACAGGGTGGCAGCTGAGAGTGACAGGGTGGCAGGTCAGAGGGACAGGGTGGCAGGTCAGAGGGACAGGGTGGCAGGTGAGAGTGACAGGGTGGCAGGTGAGAGCGAGAGGGTGACAGGTGAGAGCGACAGTGTGGCAGGTGAGAGCTAGAGGGTGGCAGGTGAGAGCGAGAGAGTGACAGGTGAGAGTGACAGGGTGGCAGGTGAGAGCGAGAGGGTGGCAGGTGAGAGCGAGAGAGTGACAGGTGAGAGCGAGAGGGTGACAGGTGAGAGCTAGAGGGTGGCAGGTGAGAGCGAGAGGGTGACAGGTGAGAGCGAGAGGGTGGCAGGTGAGAGCTAGAGGGTGGCAGGTGAGAGCTAGAGAGTGACAGGTGAGAGCTAGAGGGTGACAGGTGAGAGCGAGAGGGTGGCAGGTGAGAGCTAGAGAGTGACAGGTGAGAGCTAGAGAGTGACAGGTGAGAGCTAGAGGGTGACAGGTGAGAGCTAGAGGGTGGCAGGTGAGAGCGAGAGGGTGACAGGTGAGAGCGAGAGGGTGGCAGGTGAGAGCTAGAGGGTGGCAGGTGAGAGCGAGAGGGTGACAGGTGAGAGCTAGAGAGTGACAGGTGAGAGCTAGAGGGTGGCAGGTGAGAGCGAGAGGGTGACAGGTGAGAGCGAGAGGGTGGCAGGTGAGAGCTAGAGGGTGGCAGGTGAGAGCGAGAGGGTGGCAGGTGAGAGCGAGAGGGTGACAGGTGAGAGCTAGAGGGTGGCAGGTGAGAGCGAGAGGGTGACAGGTGAGAGCTAGAGGGTGGCAGGTGAGAGCGAGAGGGTGACAGGTGAGAGCTAGAGGGTGACAGGTGAGAGCTAGAGAGTGACAGGTGAGAGCTAGAGGGTGGCAGGTGAGAGCGAGAGGGTTGCAGGTGAGAGCTAGAGAGTGACAGGTGAGAGCGAGAGGGTGACAGGTGAGAGCTAGAGGGTGGCAGGTGAGAGCTAGAGGGTGGCAGGTGAGAGCTAGAGGGTGGCAGGTGAGAGCTAGAGGGTGGCAGGTGAGAGCTAGAGGGTGGCAGGTGAGAGCTAGAGAGTGACAGGTGAGAGCGAGAGGGTGACAGGTGAGAGCTAGAGGGTGGCAGGTGAGAGCTAGAGGGTGGCAGGTGAGAGCTAGAGGGTGGCAGGTGAGAGCTAGAGGGTGGCAGGTGAGAGCGAGAGGGTGGCAGGTGAGAGCTAGAGGGTGGCAGGTGAGAGCTAGAGGGTGGCAGGTGAGAGCTAGAGAGTGACAGGTGAGAGCTAGAGGGTGGCAGGTGAGAGCTAGAGGGTGGCAGGTGAGAGCGTGTGAATCAAGACATAGTCCATGACAAGTTCCCCCCCCACAAAATAAAGTGACATTTTTCTTATTTTTTATGGAAGCACGTATGTTCTAAGTATCTAAATATAGCAACATGTAAATCTCCCTGATTATGAATACGTATTTACTAAATGTTGTGGCTGCTACTTTTAGAGCCACCATTCAAGAGTCCTTTTATTGCCATTATTAAAGTACAACAAAACTGAAGTAATGGGAATACAAAGTGATGCACAGCTAAGCTACTTCAGGGGTGGTCACCACATCTACAGTTCAAAGCAACGTTTGTATGGAAGAGGAGAAGAGCAGGGTTAGTCTGTGGTCGAAACCACTAAGGTTAGTCTCTAAAGTAGCTAACAACATTCACAAAGTATATTATATGATTCCAGGATGCTACAGAGAGCTAACGCCTATGAAGC
Source organism: Oncorhynchus mykiss (assembly GCF_013265735.2). Taxonomy (NCBI): domain Eukaryota; kingdom Metazoa; phylum Chordata; class Actinopteri; order Salmoniformes; family Salmonidae; genus Oncorhynchus; species Oncorhynchus mykiss. The sequence goes on from NC_048579.1 coordinate 69,338,991, forward strand.
TGGCTTCTGTCGGGTGTTTTGGGGGTGGGGGAGGGGAGTGTGCTCAGACGGAAGGCAAGCCTCGCTCTGGGCCGGGCCTCACAGGACGGATGGTATTGGGGAGCGGGAACGCCTCAGGGGGCACGGTGAACCGTAGGGTGAGGTCACTGGAGACAGCCTCAGGGCGTTGCTTAAGCTTGGGGATTTCTCACAGCCTTCGGATGAGTGGGCGAGGGAGCAGGAACGGGACATGAACACACACAGGCACGCGGTCAAGTATTCCAAGTCCAAGCCAGCCACGTGAATGAAACAAGACAGGAGACGGGAGTGAGACAGAGCAGCAGTACATACATACGGTGATTCATGCACATATGTAGTTTCTCATGACACATGTCAGACGGCAAACGTCCATTTAATTGAACATGTTGACAGAACTTTGCTTTAATTACTGCTCTTGAAGTTATGCCAATATGAATGTCTCATATAATGGCATCATTACTATGTTTTGTCACACACAATTTATTCAAGCAATAATCTCATACAGATGTGTTCATATTTAAATTGCTAATTAAATATATATATATATATATATATCAGGCTGAAAACTGCTTTTCATTCAGGAGCTCTAGCATTTGTGCTGAAATAAAGCCAGCATCAAAAACACAGGGCGTGCAAATGTAAAATAACTGTGCTTAAATGTAAAAGAACTGTGTTTAAATGTAAAATAACTGTGTTTAAATGTAAAATAACTGTGTTTAAATGTAAAATAACTGTGTTTAAATGTAAAATAACTGTGTTTAAATGTAAAATAACTGTGTTTAAATGTAAAATAACTGTGCTTAAATGTAAAATAACGGTGTTTAAATGTAAAATAACTGTGTTTAAATGTAAAATAACTGTGCTTAAATGTAAAATAACTGTGTTTAAATGTAAAATAACTGTGTTTAAATGTAAAATAACTGTGCTTAAATGTAAAATAACTGTGTTTAAATGTAAAATAACTGTGTTTAAATGTAAAATAACTGTGTTTAAATGTAAAATAACTGCGTTTAAATGTAAAATAACTGTGTTTAAATGTAAAATAACTGTGTTTAAATGTAAAATAACTGTGTTTAAATGTAAAATAACTGTGTTTAAATGTAAAATAACTGTGCTTAAATGTAAAATAACTGTGTTTAAATGTAAAATAACTGTGTTTAAATGTAAAATAACTGTGTTTAAATGTAAAATAACTGCGTTTAAATGTAAAATAACTGTGTTTAAATGTAAAATAACTGTGTTTAAATGTAAAATAACTGTGTTTAAATGTAAAATAACTGTGCTTAAATGTAAAATAACTGTGTTTAAATGTAAAATAACTGTGTTTAAATGTAAAATAACTTTGTTTAAATGTAAAATAACTGTGTTTAAATGTAAAATAACTGTGTTTAAATGTAAAATAACTGCGTTTAAATGTAAAGCAAGATGATGAGGAGTATGATGATTGTGGAAATGACGGTGATGATAATGGGAAAGAGAACTGATGAGCCTGTAATAATGACTGTGATGATAGACAGTAATCAGGGAAATATCACACTATCCTTAAATGGCCTGATCAGCAGGTGGTGCACACCAACTAAATGTACATTCATTTCTATCAGCAGTCCTTTTTAAATGTCCAGACGCCAGTGAGAAACAAACAAACGACAAACCAGCCAGACCATTAACAGAGCTGGCCAATCAGCTGGCACAAAGACAGAAGGAGAGGAAGAAAGACAAGCTAATGGGATTGCAGCATCATTACCATACTGTAGATGGATCCATTTGTTTCAGCGTTTACTCAAAAGGGACGGCGCGCAAATGAGTCCGCTTCAGAACCAGCCGAGCTGCCAGAACAAAGGGCAGCTTCAGCTTGTGCCGACAGGTAGTGCCGGGGACTAGAAAGGACCTCATGTTTTATGCATTAACCGCTGCACTGCTGCGACCGCCACCGCCGGCTGAGGAGGCTGAGACGAGGGCACAGCTGGACGCTCGCCTTGTGGCACCCAACTGTTCCATAGCCCATGATGAAGCAGAGTCGCCCTGTGGTGGGCATGGGTCCAGGTGGTGGGAGGCCCAGGGTTGTCTCATGCCTGGCAGATTGCCTCAAGACCCAGGTGGGCTGAGCAGGGCACAGCACTGTCCTGGTCAACACGTGGGGGGCTGTGAGGTTTATGAGTTGGTACCCCAGAGAGATTTACTGACTGGCTTTGTGTGTGTCTCCATGTAATGGATGGTTGAGTTAAACAGGAGCACTAACTGTGCAGACATCAGAGCTGCTCTAAGTCAATATCAAATCAATGAATCAACCATAACAATGTAAACCATAGAACGTATCATAATAAGAAAAGACTCCTGCAACAGTTAAAAGTATCCTATAGTAATAATGCTATAATTAACATTAACCCCAAATGACAGTTATAACCATGTCCTTCTCCAATTACACACAGAGGAGTGGGTTGATTGCCAGGCCATACAGCAGACCCAGTGTAAGCATGAGATTTAGATTGCCTTCTGGAGAGGCAGTTCACTTCTGATAAGAGGCAATTAGCAAAAGCGTAACGGAGTTCCATATTACAGTGTAGAATAGATTAACACAGCATTAACTGCTCAAGATGACAGAGATAAAGCTTGGGAATTAAGACAGTGAAGCACGATTTAGGCCTAAACGTTCATTAGGCCCGAAATGTAATTTCTCACTCCAACAAAAATGTTATTTTGAAGACACTATACAGTATGGTAATGACTTCTAACTCAACACAGGCACCTGTACAAACAGCAGGTCATTCTAACTCAACACAGGCACCTGTACAAACAGCAGGTCATTCTAACTCAACACAGGCACCTGTACAAACAGCAGGTCATTCTAACTCAACACAGGCACCTGCACAAACAGAAGGTCATTCTAACTCAACACAGGCACCTGTACAAACAGCAGGTCATTCTAACTCAACACAGGCACCTGTACAAACAGCAGGTCATTCTAACTCAACACAGGCACCTGTACAAACAGCAGGTCATTCTAACTCAACACAGGCACCTGTACAAACAGCAGGTCATTCTAACTCAACACAGGCACCTGTACAAACAGCAGGTCATTCTAACTCAACACAGGCACCTGTACAAACAGCAGGTCATTCTAACTCAACACAGGCACCTGTACAAACAGAAGGTCATTCTAACTCAACACAGGCACCTGTACAAACAGCAGGTCATTCTAACTCAACACAGGCACCTGTACAAACAGCAGGTCATTCTAACTCAACACAGGCACCTGTACAAACAGAAGGTCATTCTAACTCAACACAGGCACCTGTACAAACAGCAGGTCATTCTAACTCAACACAGGCACCTGTACAAACAGCAGGTCATTCTAACTCAACACAGGCACCTGTACAAACAGAAGGTCATTCTAACTCAACACAGGCACCTGTACAAACAGCAGGTCATTCTAACTCAACACAGGCACCTGTACAAACAGCAGGTCATTCTAACTCAACACAGGCATCACCTGTACATTCTATTTCTATTGTTTCTATTTGTCAAGTGTTTAGTATTGTTCTGTGTTGTGTTCTTTAGCCTACATTTTAGTGACGGCATTTAGCATGCCTTTCAAAGATAGAAGGCTTGTCGCACACTTTGTCTGCTCTGTCTGGTGCTGCAGATGGATACTACCTTCCAGATGACCTTTAGGGCACAGTGGTGGGAAGACTGGGTCACCACACAACATGACCTTTCCATAGACACACTACAGGACTGCGCCACTGCAACATCCCCCTATAGCCTCAGGCTGGATTACATTAGCAGACGAGGGCTCCGTCTTCCTCCCTTTTCCTGGGAGGAATTCAACATGTGGGCAGATACAGGAAGGAGACTTTTCGTGGATCATCTGATCGTTGTCCATATCCCAAGGGGTGAGTAGTGTCAACTGAATGTAGCAGTAGATCTCCCTTATCACACAAGCTAGACTAGTGGATTAGGTTTGGTGGCGGTATTTTAGTGACCAATATCACAAATGAAGCAATGACAGAAACGCCTAAACAATTTAGTTATGAATCACCGTTAATGAATGATGATTTATGAATTCCCAATAATGATGTAACAATGAATAATGGATCATGGATAAATGTCAGGGAAGAACATGACATTGACATTTGCCATGCCTTTCAAAACCAAACAAAAGCCATGAAAATAGACACATCCATGATGACGAGTGCTGATGCACATGCATAAAGATCCTGATCCAGAGGGGGGGGTGCAGTACCTGTCTTCCTGACCCCACCGTCGGCAGGGCAGGTGTAGTCACTGGCAGCCAGCAGGAAGCACGTCCCCCCACTCCTCCGCTCCTGCTCTGGGGTGCTGGACCTGCGCATGGGGACCCTCTCCTCTGTGCTGGGGGACATGGTGAGATCACTGCCTCCACTGCCGTCCCCTGACAGCACTGGTGACCGCAGGGAGAGAGGAGGAGGGGCAGGAGGAGGGGTTAAGGGTGGTAGGGCGGAAGAGGGGGCGAGAAAAGGCAGGTCAAGGGATCGAATCAGGACACATCAAACAGCCTCCCACATCAAGAGTGCTTGCCAAATGCCACGAGGACCAGGCGCGCTAGGGGACAAGGGTCAAAGGTGAAATAGACAGGACCACGATCGATGGTGTCAACGCACCTAGTGTCTGCCTATAAAAGAGCTTGCCAATGTCAAAACAAAACAGGCTGAAATTTAGCATTTATCACATCTTATAATGAAAAGGCTTAGTTAGGATTCATCTATTAAAACAATTCCACTTTGAATTCAGCATACCATTTGATTGCACACAGCAAAAAAAAAGAAAATCATGCTGGCTTCTCAACAGATTGAATCTGTGTTTGAATACATTTATTAAAGCATGTCTAGTTCTGAACTTATTAAATATTAATATTTCACATCTAATAAAGCAACATATTGCAAAGAAACCAGAGCATGTGCATAGCCTGAGGGATTTCTGGATTATAGTTCAAAGACACTAAGGAGACAAGGGTCAACACTCATTTCCATCAATATCACATGTGTCAGAGTGATTTACAGATGAACGCCTGCAGGGGAAAAACGGCCACCTACAGTCAAGTCACAAATGAACAATCCCTACTTTAAAACCTTAAGAGTCAAAGGCTTTTTCTGTTTTCGTCCAAAATCTTATTAGTGAAGAAATATTTCACAGCAATCAGTCTCATCTCCGACCCATCAATTCCTTTTGCGTCATTCTCTTATCTCCGTGGCAACAGAAGTGCAAAACATTCTAAGGACATCAGTGGTGCTAGAGTCTCTCAAGAGGAAAACCATGTTTAAACATGTTAAAAGACCACTGTTTTCCACCTGAATGAAACCCCCCCCCCCTTCTGTCTATACATGAATAACCCCTAACCCACTGACAAATTCCACCTTAAGTTACAATGGTCTCACCTGATTGGTTGCGCTCCAGCACCCTGCTCCCCTGCATGTTGCAGAGGTCCCCCTGGGGGCTGTTGCAGGTGGTGTTGAGGTCTACTTTGAGGCAGGTTGGGGATCCCCCCAGTGCGACCTGGGGGATGTGCCTCTTCCTCTTCTTGGGAAGCTTCTGCTTGGCCATGGCCAGCGAGTAGTACATTCCAAAGTTGTTGACGATGACGGGCACAGGCATGGCTATCGTCAGCACGCCCGCCAGGGCGCACAGCGCGCCCACCAGCATGCCCGACCACGTCTGCGGGTACATGTCACCATAACCCAGAGTGGTCATGGTGACCACGGCCCACCAGAAGCCGATGGGGATGTTCTTGAACATGGTGTGTTCGCCAGCCGTGGGGTCGTTGGGGTTGGCGCCGATGCGCTCGGCGTAGTAGATTGCGGTGGCGAAGATAAGCACACCTAGGGCGAGGAAGATGATGAGGAGGAGGAACTCGTTGGTGCTAGCCTTCAAGGTGTGACCCAGCACCCGCAGCCCCACGAAGTGTCGCGTCAGCTTGAAGATACGCAGGATCCTGACAAACCTTACCACTCTGAGGAAGCCCAAGACGTCCTTAGCTGCTTTAGATGACAGTCCGCTTAAGCCTACCTCCAGGTAGAAAGGCAGGATAGCCACAAAGTCGATTATGTTGAGCAGGCTCTTGACAAACTCCAGCTTGTCTGGGCTGAAGATGACACGCACCATGAACTCCAGGGTGAACCAAAGAACGCAGACACCCTCTACGTAGGTGAGAGCTGGGTCCGTCTCGATAATGTAATCAGGACCCAGGTCCGGCAGGCTGCCGTTGAGCACCGCCTCAGACTTGTTGATGATGGTGATGGTGTTGAATGCCTCATGGGTCTCCAGGCAGAAGGTGGTAATCGAGACCAGGATGAAGAACAAGGAGGCAAAGGCCACAAACTGGAGAAGAGGAGATGAGATAAGGGGAGAGAGGGGGGGGGGGGATTAGAGAGAGAGGGAATTAGAGAGACTTTTGAATGTCAAACTCTGTTGTGTCATTGCAGCTCATAAAGCACAATATATGCAATCTGGATAACCTTCTATTTACTAATTAATGTATTCACTCATCACACAGAGAAAGAAAGAGAGAGAAAGAGAGAGAGAAAGAAAGAGAGAGAAAGAGAGAGAGAAAGAGAGAGAGAAAAAAGAAAGAAAGAAATAGAAAAAGAAAGCGAGAGAGAGAGAGAGAGAGAGAGAGGGAGGGAGGGAGGGAGGGAGGGAGGGAGAACCATAGCAACGTTAATTAACATCACCTTCATCGAATACAATACACTCCAGAGAGAGAGAGAGAGAACAATCTATTATTACTAGCAATAAACCCAGCCAGTGGCTCACTGGGCTGTGGCCCGGCAGTCTTAATGCAGTTAAACCTGCTGACTGGCCCACTCATTCCCTCAAACCTATCGGTGAAGGTTCATTGATGCAGAAGGGCTTACAGTATTTAAGTCTTATAAAACGTTCAGTCACTGTTATAAAGTGTGTTGGAGTGAATGAGGTGTCATCCTGTTGAGTGGATGAGGAAAGATCTGTCCAGTCCATTCGGTAGCCTGGTAGTGGGTACCAGTCTGTTTCTGCCATCATGCCACTCCTTTCCACCCTGTCATTCCATGTTTGGCTTGCATGACCGTATGGAGTAGGTAAGAGCTCAAACAGAGAAACGATCAGGCTGGGTTTTTGTTCAGCACGTGAGTCACAGATTGTAACAAATATATTTATAAAAAGCCATATACAAAAACAAATACTTGATTGATGGATCTCATTGTCTGCGTTTAAACAGGCAGCACAATTCAGATTTTTTTCCTCTCCACTATTTGGTCTTTTGACCAATCACATCAGATCTTTGGGTCACAAGACACCAATTAGTATGGAAACGCAGCCCTTGTCCTCCACATTACAGATTTACAATCCATCCCCAATGACTGAGTAGAAAGCGGTATAGAATTGTCGTTCTACACAGCACAAGCCCACATCCTCTGTGTAATGGACTCAGACTACCTCTTCAGGTCAGGTCAGATTGTCTCTGGAAAACTAGTCTGTACACATTGCTTTAGATGAGCAGAGTGGCACAATGGAATTCAGCTCATAGGTTAGTCAATAACAAATATTTCAGTTGAATGTAGCTAAAGAGGAAATCCTTGAAGTATATTATTTTATAATATAATAGACAACAAAAAAACATTATTTTTTACATGTGGTGAATGTCAACCTTATATTAGTCTAGAAAAAACCCTAAATAATAAAGCAATTGTGTGATTTTAACCCAAATATCTGTCACGCCCTGACCTTAGAGATCCTTTTTATTCGCTATGTTCGGTTAGGTCAGGGTGTGACTCGGGTGGGAAAGTCTATGTTTTCTATTTCTTTGTTTTTGGCCGAGTCTGGTTCCCAATCAGAGGCCGCTGTCTATCGTTGTCTCTGATTGGGGATCGCGTATAAGTTGTTATTTTCCTTTTGGGTTTTGTGGGTTCTTGTTTTCTGTTTAGTGTCTGTACCTGGCAGAACTGTGCGCTTTCGTTTTCACTTTTGTTATTTTGTTTGAGTGTTTTTTGAAAATAAAAATCATGAACACTTTCCACGCTGCACTCTGGTCCACTCCTTTCGACGAGAGCCGTTACAATATCGATGCAGAGAGAGAGAGAGACAGTGACAGAAACATAGGATATATATTCCTAGGAATGAGTCACCTTTTAATTAAACATCAGCTGTTGGTGAGACACAGTGAAGATTCTTTAATCAGTCTCTCTGTCCACTGCCTATACCTCTTTCAGTCTTCACTAGCTGAAATCTCTGTCACTCACAAAACATATCTCAGGGTCTGCACAGTGCCCCCACGGCAAAGTCAAGCAGAGACAGGGATGACTAAATAGCCCTCATTGGTCCTATTCATTAACCGCTGTATGTATGTATGTATGCGCTGAGAGTTGGAAAGCAAGTTCAGGGAGTGAGTGTTTTAATAAAATAAACGGACCATAATACAAAACAAGAACCACTAACAGAACACAGACATCAAACTGAAACAGAAACAATGATGCCTGGGAAAGGAACCAAAGGGAGTGACATATATAGAAAAGGTAATCAGGGAAGTGATGGAGTCCAGGTGAGTCTGATGACGCGCAGGTGCGCGTAACGATGGTGACAGGTGTGCGCCATAACGAGCAGCCTGGTGACCTAGAGGCTGGAGAGGGAGCACAAGTGACACCCTGGGTCTAGTTTACTGACCAAAACGTTGTCTTTATGGACAAGCCAGAGGAAGTGGGAGATGCCAAGGGGATTGATTTCATTGGGACTATGTTGTACAGCCTCAGTGGCAGAGATTGTGACCTTTCTGGTTTACATGCATCCCTATTCATGTTTTTATGACTACCGTGAAACATTCAATGAATTAGTGTATTCTTCAGTGGAAGGCTTTCAGCTTTGCCCTTTAAAAGTAGCCACTGTATGTATGAATGTCAACAGCATGGTCGCTACACAAAACAATTTACTTCAGAATGTCCACTGCAGCCAGACCTGTTGTACTCAGAAACGGATTTCCTTGGCAGACAAACTTCAGTCTGTTTGACCCAGATGTGTAGACTGTGTGCGCGGGCGTATGCATTTGTGTTTCTATGTGCAAATGGAGCTGGGTCCAGAGAGGTGCACAATTTGCTCCTCTCCTCCCTCCATCGCTCTCCCTCCATCTCTCCTAGAGCTCAGAGGAAGTGGTTTCACACCCTCCCTTGTTTTGAATTGTATACGTTTCTGGTAGAGCACTATCTAGGGAATAGTGTCCCATTTGGAACGCAGCCTATGACTCATGCGGTCTCAGAACGTCATTCTGCACTCATGAAGTGTATCTGTGCATTCATCCTGGCACTGGTTGCATGCAGCCTTTCACATGTATTATTTATGTCTATTCCAGAACGTGACTTTATTCATAAACTTTCTGTATTTTTTTCACCAGGAGGACAAGTTCTAAAAAGGCAGCAGGCATCAGGCAACTGAGAGAAACTATAAATGAAAACCCCTGAATTTACTTTGTGTCACGTTCTGACCTCTATTTCCTTTGTTTTGTATTTATTTAGTATGGTCAGGGCGTGAGTTGGGTGGGCAGTCTATGTTTGTTTTTCTATGTTTTGGGGCAGTTCTATGTTTTCGGCCTAGTATGGTTCTCAATCAGAGGCAGGTGTCATTAGTTGTCTCTGATTGAGAATCATACTTAGGTAGCCTGGGTTTCACTGTGTGTTTGTGGGTGATTGTTCCTGTCTTTGTGTTTGCACCAGATAGGGCTGTTTTGAGTTCTCACGTTTCTTGTTTTCGTTAGTTTGTTCATGTATAGTGTCTTCATTAAAATACAATGAACAACCACCACGCTGCTTTTTGGTCCGCTTCTACTTCACAACAAGAGAACCGTTACACTTTGCAAAGTTAACAAGCATTCGTTGTTACAGAACCGAGGTACTAGCTATTTAATAATGGATCTCTAGAGCGAGCCAAGTGAATAGTCAAGGCCGCAACAGAACAGAACATGAAATCGTGAAGCACATTTACCATTTTGAAGTAGGAGGCACGGGAGCCATACAATGGACAGAAGCTCAGATGTTTAGTGATTTACAATGTGCCGCAGTGCCATCTGTTCCAGACAACATCTTTACTTTCCAGAGTTTCACAAAAGCCTTCACGTTTTTCTACTGCATCTATTTCAACATAATAATGAGCACCGAAGACAGATTCATAACGCGCTTCCCCCTAACCACAATCTTGTGCAACTTAGGCACAAAAACAGCACTTTGACCAGAAAAACTGTGCGGTGGTATCAACAACAGCCGGGTTAAGTGTGTACACTGGTCCTCAAAATGGGGAATATTTTAAAGTAACAACCTTACTAATAAATATCTAATGTATCTTGAGAAATAGTATAAGTTATTGTATGAGTTATAAAACTATTTCTCTTTCTTCTGCCATTCTCATGAACACAAAACAAGAAGACTGGCGGCCATGATGCTTCCTTCCTACCCATGAGGCTCCCTTCTTTCATACCCATGATGCTTCTTTCCTTCCCATGATGCTTCTTTCCTTTCTACCCATGAGGCCCCCTTCTTTCATACCCATGATGCTTCTTTCCTTCCTTCCCATGATGCTTCCTTCCTTCCCATGATGCTTCCGTCCTTCCCATGATGCTTCCTTCCTTCCCATGATGTTTCCGTCCTTCCCATGATGCTTCCTTCCTTCCCATGATGCTTCCGTCCTTCCCATGATGCTTCCGTCCTTCCCATGATGCTTCCTTCCTTCCCATGATGCTTCCTTCCTTCCCATGATTCTTCTTTCCTTCCTTCCCATGATTATTCTTTCCTTCCTTCCCATGATTCTTCTTTCCTTCCTTCCCATGATTCTTCTTTCCTTCTTTCCCATGATTCTTCTTTCCTTCCTTCCCATGATTCTTCTTTCCTTCCCATGATACTTCTTTCCCTCCCATTATGCTTCTTTCCTTCCTTCCCATGATTCTTCTTTCCTTCTTTCCCATGATGCTTCCTTCCTTCCCATGATACTTCTTTCCTTCCCATTATGCTTCTTTCCTTCCTTCCCATGATGCTTCCTTCCTTCCCATGATGCTGTGAAGAATAATGGCAACTGTCATTTCACGCTGTGGTGTAATTGTCTCGAATACGCACACACACATCATTCCCAGAGATGGGGCATATTATATAGTCTTCCCAGCTTCTGTTGATTAATACATACCCGTCTGCCCCCTGATGACCTGTAACAACTGAATCATGTCATGTAACAACTGAATCATGTCATATAAACCTCTGAATCATGTCATGTAACAACTAAATAATGTCATGTAACAACTGAATCATGTCATATAACAACTGAATCATGTCATGTAACAGAGAGGGGCTGCCGTTGACACACAGAATACACACATGAATCATGTCATATAACAACTGAATCATGTCATATAACAACTGAATCATGTCATATAACAACTGAATCATGTCATATAACAACTGAATCATGTCATAACAGAGGGGCTGCCGTAGACACACAGAACACACACATGGGAGGACATACATAATGCACACATACACTCTCTTGCATACAGACACACACGCAAGCATACACACATCCTCTCTCTCACACACACACACACACACACACACACACACAGAGAGAGAGAGAGACACACGCACGCATACACACATCCTCTCTCTCTCACAGAAACACGCACGCATACACACATCCTCTCTCTCTCTCACACACACACACACACACACACACACACACACACACACACACACACACACACACACACACACACACACACACACACACACACGTTATGTATGACAGGCATCAAAATGCAAAAAAAGAAATGCTGCTTCCATTCCATCTGATGTAAACACTCTAAACACACTTAGTAGGCCAAATTAGTTTAGGGAGCATTAGCACGTGGAAAGCACACCACCATATAAATCCTACTTTGTGGTGCGTGGAGGTTTGACGCCGTCCCTCCTGGCTGAGTGTTTGGCCCAATGCTCCCCGCACTGAAACAAGTTCCATCCCTCTTAAGGCCTCCATAGTGGCTTGATCTAATCAGAGGGCTCCATCAGCCAACCCAAACACTTGACGGGAAGCAATCTCATGCCCTGGCAGAGAAGACGGGGTAAGACAAGCCCTCTTGACAAGATGAATCACTGCACTTTGCCCGTGTGCATCTGTCGCGTCCGCCGCCTCTTGGACCTACGCATGTTTTCAGATCACAGCAGAGACTTGTGAGGAAAGGGGCCATACGACACAGTTTCATCAGACCACTGCCCCACAGATTAGTTTAACCCCTTTGACTAGAGAGCTGAGAGGAGAGCCAAGCTGCACCCCAAATGGCACCCTAATGTCAGTGTTCTTCAAGGTTCCGTTTTAGGACCACTATTGTTTTCACTATATATTTTACCTCTTGGGGATGTCATTCGAAAACATAATGTTAACTTTCACTGCTATGCGGATGACACAGAGCTGTACATTTCAATGAAACATGGTGAAGCCCCAAAACTGCCCTCGCTAGAAGCCTGTGTTTCAGACATAAGGAAGTGGATGGCTGCAAACTTTCTACTTTTAGACTCGGACAAAACAGAAATGCTTGTTCTAGGTCCCAAGAAACAAAGAGATCTTCTGTTGAATCTGACAATTCATCTTGATGGTTGTACAGTCGTCTCAAATAAAACTGTGAAGGACCTCGGCGTTACTCTGGACCCTGATCTCTCTTTTGAAGAACATATCAAGACCATTTCCAAGGACAGCTTTTTTCCATCTACGTAACAATTGCAAAAATCAGAAACTTTCCGTGCAAAAATGATGCATAAAAATGTATCCATGCTTTTGTCACTTCTAGGTTAGACTACTGCAATAATCTACTTTCCGGCTACCCGGAAAAGCACTAAATAAACTTCAGTTAGTGCTAAATACGGCTGCTAGAATCCTGACTAGAACCAAACAATTTGATCATATTACTCCAGTGCTAGCCTCCCTACACTGGCTTCTTGTTAAGGCAAGGGCTGATTTCAAGGTTTTACTGCTAACCTACAAAGCATTACATGGGCTTGCTCTTACCTATCTTCCGATTTGGTCCTGCCGTACATACCTACACGTACGCTACGGTCACAAGACGCAGGCCTCCTAATTGTCCCTAGAATTTCTAAGCAAACAGCTGGAGGCAGGGCTTTCTCCTATAGAGCTCCATTTTTATGGAATGGTCTGCCTACCCATGTGAGAGACGCAGACTCGGTCTCAACCTTTAAGTCTTTACTGAAGACTCATCTCTTCAGTAGGTCATATGATTGAGTGTAGACTGGCCCAGGAGTGTGAAGGTGAACGGAAAGGCTCTGGAGCAACGAACCTCCCTTGCTGTCTCTGCCTGGCCGGTTCTCCTCTCTCCACTGGAATTCTCTGCCTCTAAGCCTAATACAGGGGCTGAGTCACTGGCTTACTGGTGCTCTTCCATGCCGAGGGGTGCGTCACTTGAGTGGGTTGAGTCACTGACATGATCTTCCTGTCTGGGTTGGCGCCCCACCTTGGGTTGTGCCGTGGTGGAGATCTTTGTGGGCTATACTCAGCCTTGTCTCAGGATGGTAAGTTGGTGGTTGAAGATATCCCTCTAGTGGTGTGGGGGCTGTGCTTTGGCAAAGTGGGTGGGGTTATATCCTTCCTGTTTGGCCCTGTCCGGAGGTATCATTGCATGGGCCCACAGTGTCTCCTGACCCCTCCTGTCTCAGCCTCCAGTATTTATGCTGCAGTAGATTATGTGTCGGGGAGCTAGGGTCAGTCTGTTATATCTGGAGTACTTCTCCTGTCTTATCCGGTGTCCTGTGTGAATTTAAGTATGCTCTCTCTAATTCTTTCTTTCTTTCTTTCTTTCTTTCTTTCTTTCTTTCTTTCTTTCTTTCTTTCTTTCTTTCTTTCTTTCTTTCTTTCTTTCTCTCGGAGGACCTGAGCCCTAGGTCCATGCCTCAGGACTACCTGGCATGATGACTCCTTGCTGTCCCCAGTCCACCTGGCCGTGCTGCTACTCCAGTTTCAACTTAACTGCCTGCGGCTATGGAACCCTGACCTGTTCACCGAACGTGGTACCTGTCCCAGACCTGCTGTTTTCAACTCTCTAGAGCAGGAGTGGTAGAGATACTCTTAATGATTGGCTATGAAAAGCCAACTGACATTTACTCCTGGGGTGCTGACTTGTTGCACCCTCGACAACTACTGTGATTATTATTATTTGACCATGCTGGTCTTTTATGAACATTTAAACATCTTGGCCATGTTCTGTTATAATCTCCACCCAGCACAGTCGGAAGAGGACTGGCCACCCCTCATAGCCTGGTTCTTCTCTAGGTTTCTTCCTAGGTTTTGGCCTTTCTAGGGAGTTTTTCCTAGCCACCGTGCTTCTACACCTGCATTGCTTGCTGTTTGGGTTTTTAGGCTGGGTTTCTGTACAGCACTTTGAGATATCAGCTGATGTAAGAAGAGCTATATAAATACATTTGATTTGATTTTATGTATAGAGTACCGAATATACATATGAGATGAGTAATGTAAGAATGTAAACATTATATAAAGTGGCATTGTTTAAAGTGGCTAGTGATACATTTATTACATACATTTTTCCATTATTAAAGTGGCTAGAGTTTAGTCAGTATGTTGGCAGCAGCCCCTCAATGTTAGTGATGGCTGTTTAACAGTCTGATGGCCTTGAGATAGAAGCTGTTTTTCAGTCTCTCTGTCCCAGCTTTGATGCACCTGTACTGACCTCGCCTTCTGGATGATAGCGGGGTGAACAGGCAGAAGTTCTGGAGGGCAGATAGTTTGCCCCCGGTGATGCGTTGTGCAGACCTCACTACCCTCTGGAGAGCCTTACGGTTATGGGCAGAGCAGTTGCCGTACCAGGCGGTGATACAGCCCAACAGGATGCTCTCGATTGTGCAGCTGTAAAAGTTTGTGAGTGTTTTTGGTGACAAGCTGAATTTCTTCAGCCTCCTGAGGTTGTAGAGGTGCTGCTGCACCTTCTTCACCACACTGTCTGTGTGGGTGGACCATTTCAGTTTGTCCGTGACGTGTAAGCAGAGGAACTTAAAAACTTCCCACCTTCTCCACTACTGTCCCATCGATGTGGATAGGGGGGTCCTCCCTCTCACCTCCTCCCTGTAGGCCGCCTCGTCATTGTTGGTAATCACTGTAGTGTCGTCTGCAAACTTGATGACTGTGTTTGAGGCGTGCATGGCTACGCAGTCATGGGTGAACAGGGAGTACAGGAGAGGGCTGTGAACGCACCCTTGTGGGGCCCCTGTGTTGAGGATCAGCAGGGTGGAGATGTTGTTACCTACCCTCACCACCTGGGGGCGGACCGTCAGGAAGTCCAGTACCCAGTTGCACAGGGCAGGGTCGAGACCCAGGGCCTCGAGCTTAATGACGAGTTTGGAGGGTACTATGGTGTTAAATGCTGAGCTGTAGTTGATGAACAGCATTCTTACATAGGTATTCCTCTTGTCCAGATGGGTTAGGGCAGTGTGCAGTGTGGTTGCAATTGCGTCGTCTGTGGACCTATTGGGGCGGTAAGCAAATTGGAGTGGGTCTAGGGTGTCAGGTAGGGTGGAGGTGATATGGTCCTTGACTAGTCTCTCAAAGCACTTCATGATGACGGAAGTGAGTGCTACGGGGCGGTAGTCATTTAGCTCAGTTACCTTAGCTTTTTTGGGAACAGGAACAATGGTGGCCCTCTTGAAGCAGACTGGGATAAGGATTGATTGAATATGTCCGTAAACACACCAGCCAGCTGGTCTACGCATGCTCTGAGGACGCGGATGGGGTGCCGTCTGGGCCTGCAGCATTGCGAGGGTTAACACGTTTAAATGTTTTACTCACATTGGCTGCAGTGAAAGAGAGCCCGCAGGTTTTGGTAGCGGGCCGTGTCGGTGGCACTGTATTGTCCTCAAAGCGACCAAATAAGTTTTTTAGTTTGCCTGGGAGCAAGACATCGTGGTCCGCGATGGGGCTGGCTTTTCTTTTCTAGTCCGTGATTGACTGTAGACCCTGCCACATACCTCTCGTCTCTGAGCCGTTGAATTGCGACTCTACTTTGACTCTATACTGACGCTTAGCTTGTTTGATTGCCTTGCGGAGGGATAGTGAATAGGGTTCCATTTGGAACACACTCCCAGTCCAGCCAACAGACACTATAGTTATACTACTGAGCTGCAGCCGTATCGGATACCACGAGAGCTTTAGCGAGGAGTAGGACATGTTGTTGGTACTGTATAGACATCCTGGATGCAATTTCTACTGGACGCAACAACATACTTACAATTGAGCTATAACTTTACCATAGGGAGTTTGTGAGAACAAATGCATTCAAACCCTGGTCTGTGAGCCACAAGCTTGCTAACTCTCTGAGCTAATGCCATAGGCTTGGGGAGCTAATACGAGTCTTCAGGTATCCGTAAAGGTAATTTGTCATGTGTGGTTCACCAAACCTCTGTTACACTTACAATGAAGCACTATACAGCACAGTCATCCCAGTGGGGGCAAAAACCAGACGGATCCATCTCAGCCTGGAAACAGAACGTCCATCTTGGCTCCAAGTCCACACACATTGCTTTGACTGCTGGCACAACAACAGACGTGGATGGAAAAACCCTGGCGTCAGTCCATCAGAAGAAAAACCCGATCAGGCTACTACTCCTCTGCTATCCGTGTCATCGACAGCCCGACACATTCAACCAATCAGAGGGCCCTTTAGCCCTATTCAGCACTGAGCCTTTGTGACGTCATCTCCCACCAAGGGGAACCCAGAGGTTTCTGACGTTAACATGGAATATTTTCAAAAACCCTGCTTTCCAACCCAGGGGGGCACTGTTTATCTCCTGCTTTCCAACCCAGGGGGGCAATGTGCATCTCCTAAAATGATTACTGTCGCACACAGACCCCCTCATCAAACATGCCATATGGAACATGGAGTGTGCTGGTGGTGGGGGGTGTCATGTAGACGGTTTGGTTTCATCTGAATGTGTTAAAACAGAGGATAACAAGTCAAGAGAGGGATGGTTGGTAGCACTGGTGCACCACCATACATACTAATACTGAATAAGATAAATTAATCATGTCAACCATATTTGCTCGTCTTTTCGGCTCCAGTTTCCTGTGCCTGTTCCAGAAATAAACAGTAGTTAAAACCTACATCATGTACCGCAGTTTCCGGATCTGTTAATTTACAAACGACATAACACATATGTAATTAACCTGCCAAATAATAGATTTTCATCTCAGCTGAATTCTTCAGAGACCTTGAAGAGTCTGGGGTTCATAATAAGGTGAAGCTGATGAAACAGTATTCCCAGGGAATATCCTCGGGAGGAAACAGGAGTGAATTGTCCCCATGTAACAATGAAGTCCCACACAAAGCCATTGTCACACACCCTGCCTGCTCTTCTCTCTTGATCAAGTGCATGGCGCCGTGGCAACGGCAACTTTTTCTGACAACTTGGCATGGTAAAGTCTTGTTGTCGAGAGAGAGACCAGGCTGAAGAGAGAGAGAATGAGAGAGACCAAAAGAGAGAATGGGGGGGTGAATGGATGTGTTCCTGGCAGAGAAAGGAAAAGTGTTTCCTCCTCCTTTCCCCAAACACAAACGCAGCGGAGAAGAGATTTCTGTGCTGACAGACTAAGAGAGAATCCATTGAGGTGAAAAGAGAAAAGGTGGAATCAACCTCAACTGAAGATGATTAGAGGTAGAGAAAGCCCTTCCTCTATGAGAGACATTTGCTATTCTCTCCCTCGCTCTTTTTCTCTCCCACTCTACTTCACTGTCTCCCTCTCACACTTACCCTGGCTTCCGTTCTCATTATGCATCTCGCTGTGACATGACAGCAGATGCGCTCGGGGAACCCTTCTAAAACCCCATAGCTTTTGGCAACCAGCCAGATACCGGGTCTAAAAATAGCCTATCAAACCTTTCCAGACGTTCTAATTTGAATAATTCATTATTACTTTCCCTCATAAAGTCGACGTGGGTGGATGAGAAACTGACAGTTGGATCCTTGCCAGACACAATACTGTCAGTCCATGGAGCTTCGCAGGGCCCCGCAACAATAATACTCAAAGCAGCTGTCCAATAGAGACAAATTGTAAACGGCAGGCCTACACGTGTGCCCTACCATGTGTAGGAAATTAGTCGGAGAAGAAACGCTGACCCATTAGAGGTCAGAGGTCAGGGATGACACAACTACAAGACCAAGGTCATCCTGCTGCTGGGGCAATGACATCAATAGCGGAGACATACACGACAACAGCAGGTAAAAATAGACATAGTTGGTGGCCTGCCCAATGAGGAAACTGTTTGGTTGTCATTCACAGGAATGGTGTTTATAGGAAAGGAGTGTTTCAAACACCTTAACAAGTACCAATGTGCAGTTTGACACGTTACAGAGACTGAGGAATGGGCATTCTGAACACGTGAGTACGTATGGGGCATCAGTGAAGGTCTTTCTTGAAATACCCTCCACATAGAACATCCATGTGTTGTCATGCCAACATCACACACAACATACTCTATACGCCGTACAGTTCTTCATTCACTCATCTGGCCATCAATATTTCAAGGCGTGCTTCTATCGCAGACATGCTATTGACTCACCAGAGCTTGTGTTTATGAGAACGCATGATCACTAATCACCCACAAAACACAGGTGGGAAAAGACTACCTAAGTATGATTCTCAATCAGAGACAACGAACGACACCTGCCTCTGATTGAGAACCATACCAGGCCAAACACAAAACCACAATATAGAAAAAGGAACATAGACTACTCACCCCAACTCACGCCCTGACCATACTAAAACAAAGACCTAACAAAAGAACTAAGGTCAGAATGTGACAAAAATACAGAAATCAACCCGTAGGATGCATTTTGCTAAAACTAAAATATAGTTTTTGGGTAGAGTTTTCCTTTAATAAAAGACAACTCTCCTCAGACTAGTCTGTAAAGTTCTAGTCAGGTTCCCTTCCTCCCTGACTAAATATCAACACATAGAGAAGGCTGTGGCCGGCAGACATCTTTAGCCTGCAGTCTTCTCCAGGTTGAGAACACAAGGGAGATGAAAGCAGTACATGCTCCAGTTTCCTGATCAATAGCGTGTGTGTGTGTTTATATATGTGTGTGTGTTTATATATGTGTGTGTGTGTTTATATATGTGTGTGTGTGTGTTTATATACGTGTGTGTGTCAATGTCAGAATCCAGGCTTTTTTCCTCTTTGATAAAACCTAGTTGGCAGGCATTTGTTCAGCCCTCCCAGAGCTTCCAGAATACATGAATATATTATTGTCATTTTGAAAACCAACATGCTATCACCGTGTGAGGAGAAATACATGGGGGGAAAATCCTTACAGTATGTGTCAGTGCCTTGTCAGATGTATAACACACACACACACCCTGCATGAACTCAAGAACAGACATCCACATTCACGTGTACACACAAACACACACACACACCTTCCTCCCGGCAAGTCTTGATGAAAAATATCCACTCCTCGAATAAATAGCTCTTTAATTTGTCACTTAATGGACTGATGAATAGTTTGTTCCAGATTTAATATGATGCTTTTTTTAGTATAGCATTAGCAAAGTGGGTCACCCAAAAATAGTGGGTTGGGAGGAAGGTCAGAGGTACAGGCTGTCTGGGTAATTTCCCTTCCCACTAGCCCCGGTGCTGTTGGCTGATTGGCGTTGGCATAAATAATCTGTTTACCATCCACGGTGTCCAGGCCATCCGTTATACAGCCAGAGGGAGTGGATACTGTGTAACCTGTACCATCCACGGTGTCCAGGCCATCCGTTATACAGCCAGAGGGAGTGGATACTGTGTATCCTGTACCATCCACGGTGTCCAGGCCATCCGTTATACAGCCAGAGGGAGTGGATACTGTGTAACCTGTACCATCCACGGTGTCCAGGCCATCCGTTATACAGCCAGAGGGAGTGGATACTGTGTATCCTGTACCATCCACAGTGTCCAGGCCATCCGTTATACAGCCAGAGGGAGTGGATACTGTGTATCCTGTACCATCCACGGTGTCCAGGCCACCCGTTATACAGCCAGAGGGAGTGGATACTGTGTATCCTGTACCATCCACAGTGTCCAGGTCATCCGTTATACAGCCAGAGGGAGTGGATACTGTGTATCCTGTACCATCCACAGTGTCCAGGCCATCCGTTATACAGCCAGAGGGAGTGGATACTGTGTATCCTGTACCATCCACGGTGTCCAGGACATCCGTTATACAGCCAGAGGGAGTGGATACTGTGTATCCTGTACCATCCACAGTGTCCAGGCCATCCGTTATACAGCCAGAGGGAGTGGATACTGTGTATCCTGTACCATCCACAGTGTCCAGGTCATCCGTTATACAGCCAGAGGGAGTGGATACTGTGTATCCTGTACCATCCACAGTGTCCAGGCCATCCGTTATACAGCCAGAGGGAGTGGATACTGTGTATCCTGTACCATCCACGGTGTCCAGGCCATCCGTTATACAGCCAGAGGGAGTGGATACTGTGTATCCTGTACCATCCACGGTGTCCAGGCCATCCGTTATACAGCCAGAGGGAGTGGATACTGTGTATCCTGTACCATCCACGGTGTCCAGGCCATCCGTTATACAGCCAGAGGGAGTGGATTCTGTGTATCCTGTACCATCCACGGTGTCCAGGCCATCCGTTATACAGCCAGAGGGAGTGGATACTGTGTATCCTGGACCATCCACGGTGTCCAGGCCATCCGTTATACAGCCAGAGGGAGTGGATTCTGTGTATCCTGTACCATCCACGGTGTCCAGGCCATCCGTTATACAGCCAGAGGGAGTGGATACTGTGTATCCTGTACCATCCACGGTGTCCAGGACATCCGTTATACAGCCAGAGGGAGTGGATTCTGTGTATCCTGTACCATCCACGGTGTCCAGGCCATCCGTTATACAGCCAGAGGGAGTGGATACTGTGTATCCTGTACCATCCACGGTGTCCAGGACATCCGTTATACAGCCAGAGGGAGTGGATACTGTGTATCCTGTACCATCCACGGTGTCCAGGCCATCCGTTATACAGCCAGAGGGAGTGGATACTGTGTATCCTGTACCATCCACGGTGTCCAGGCCATCCGTTATACAGCCAGAGGGAGTGGATACTGTGTATCCTGTACCATCCACAGTGTCCAGGCCATCCGTTATACAGCCAGAGGGAGTGGATACTGTGTATCCTGTACCATCCACGGTGTCCAGGCCATCCGTTATACAGCCAGAGGGAGTGGATACTGTGTATCCTGTACCATCCACGGTGTCCAGGCCATCCGTTATACAGCCAGAGAGAGTGGATACTGTGTATCCTGTACCATCCACGGTGTCCAGGCCATCCGTTATACAGCCAGAGGGAGTGGATACTGTGTATCCTGTACCATCCACGGTGTCCAGGCCATCCGTTATACAGCCAGAGGGAGTGGATACTGTGTATCCTGTACCATCCACAGTGTCCAGGCCATCCGTTATACAGCCAGAGGGAGTGGATTCTGTGTACCCTGTACCATCCACAGTGTCCAGGCCATCCGTTATACAGCCAGAGGGAGTGGATACTGTGTATCCTGTACCATCCACGGTGTCCAGGACATCCGTTATACAGCCAGAGGGAGTGGATACTGTGTATCCTGTACCATCCACGGTGTCCAGGACATCCGTTATACAGCCAGAGGGAGTGGATACTGTGTATCCTGTACCATCCACGGTGTCCAGGCCATCCGTTATACAGCCAGAGGGAGTGGATACTGTGTATCCTGTACCATCCACGGTGTCCAGGCCATCCGTTATACAGCCAGAGGGAGTGGATACTGTGTATCCTGCGGACCTGAGAAATAAAGCTTGATAGGGCATTTAACAGTTTAGAGGTCAAGGCTATGGAGGATGGGAGGGAGGATGGGAGAGAGGGATTGAGGGAGGATGGGAGGGAGGTAGGGAGGGAGGATGGGAGAGAGGGATTGAGAGAGGATGGGAGGGAGGATGGGAGAGAGGGATTGAGGGAGGATGGGAGGGAAGATGGGAGGGAGGATGGGAGAGAGGGATTGAGGGAGGATGGGAGGGAGGATGGGAGAGAGGGATTGAGGGAGGATGGGAGGGAGGATGGGAGGGAGGATGGGAGAGAGGGATTGAGGGAGGGGTTACATTTCTGCCTGGCTGGATTTCCCTTGCCCTTCCCTTGTTTGCTTGACCCCAAAGAGGACTGGTCATGATGACAACAACATCTAGTTTGCATCCCAAATGGCACCCTATTCCCTACATAGTGCACTATTTTTGACGCAACCCTTGACTAAATGACTGTTCAGCAAGCAGAGTTTTTTTTTGAATTACATTTGCAAATGTCACATTAATTCAGAGATGTTTTGATCTCGGAGGAGTACAAACAAACAATTATGACCAGAACCGGCATCTCAAATTGATGGAGACATGCATTTAAAATGTAAATTCACATCCACATGATATAGTTGAGTTATTAGGGAGTATTCCACTCTATTGAGCATGTCCACCCCCCTCCCCCCGAGTCATAATAAAACAAGCTGCCAGATCTCTTCCTGAGGGAGCAGCACTGGGTCACTCTACCTGCCAGATCTCTCCCTGAGAGAGCAGTACTGGGTCACTCTACCTGCCAGATCTCTCCCTGAGAGAGCAGCACTGGGTGACTCTACCTGCCAGATCTCTCCCTGAGAGAGCAGCACTGGGTGACTCTACCTGCCAGATCTCTCCCTGAGAGAGCAGCACTGGGTGACTCTACCTGCCAGATCTCTCCCTGAGAGAGCAGCACTGGGTGACTCTACCTGCCAGATCTCTCCCTGAGAGAGCAGCACTGGGTCACTCTACCTGCCAGATCTCTCCTTGAGAGAGCAGCACTGGTTCACTCTACCTGCCAGATCTCTCCCTGAGAGAGCAGCACTGGGTCACTCTACCTGCCAGATCTCTCCCTGAGAGAGCAGCACTGGGTGACTCTACCTGCCAGATCTCTCCCTGAGAGAGCAGCATTGGGTGACTCTACCTGCCAGATCTCTTCTTGAGGGAGCAGCACTGGGTCACTCTACCTGCCAGATCTCTCCCTGAGAGAGCAGCACTGGGTCACTCTACCTGCCAGATCTCTCCCTGAGAGAGCAGCACTGGGTCACTATACCTGCCAGATCTCTCCCCGAGAGAGCAGCACTGGGTGACTCTACCTGCCAGATCTCTCCCTGAGAGAGCAGCACTGGGTCACTCTACCTGCCAGATCTCACCCTGAGAGAGCAGCACTGGGTCACTCTACCTGCCAGATCTCACCCTGAGAGAGCAGCACTGGGTCACTCTACCTGCCAGATATCTCCCTGAGAGAGCAGCACTGGGTCATTATACCTGCCAGATCTCTCCCTGAGAGAGCAGCACTGGGTGACTCTACCTGCCAGATCTCTCCCTGAGAGAGCAGCACTGGGTGACTCTACCTGCCAGATCTCTCCCTGAGAGAGCAGCACTGGGTGACTCTACCTGCCAGATCTCTCCCTGAGAGAGCAGCACTGGGTCACTCTACCTGCCAGATCTCTCCTTGAGAGAGCAGCACTGGTTCACTCTACCTGCCAGATCTCTCCCTGAGAGAGCAGCGCTGGTTCACTATGTCTGCCAGGCTGAGACATTGCCCACCCGAGAGCCATGACTGATTTTCTAAACAGCTGGGTTATAATGCATTTATTTTTATGTTGTTTTTCTCTCTCCCCGACACCTACAAAGGAATTTAAAAATAGAATGTTGGGGTTAACTGCAGATACGTATAATGCCCACGACGTGAAGTCTGTGTGATCACATTTTCCAGTTTTAGCTTTGAAGCGCGAATAAATATAATATCAGGACAACTATTAAAATCTTAATCTTATCGCACACACTGATAGTCCAACATAGTCCAACAGATAACAGCACTTTCAACACTTTCTCCTCTTCCTTTGACATGTAATCTAGAAGCATCATTGCTATCATCTATGACTTATTATTGGGGCTGTGGCCCTGGCTGGAAGAGACGGATGAGGATGATGTAGTTGCTATGGTGATGCGGAGCATTAGGCCGGGGTTACATAAGTTGTCATTGAGGAAGCGTTCTGAGGACAGAGGACAGGTGTGACGAAGCCTGCCCGTTGTCCCAAAGGCTAGCGGCTGATTGTCATTACTTTTGACAATGTTCAGTCAACGTTCAGAGGACCTTATCGCAACTGAAAAACTCCCAGAGGAAAGAAACCTTGAGAGGAACCAGGTTCAGAGAGGAGGCCCATATTCTTCTGGCCACCCTTATCCCACGCCCAGGCCAGTTGATATGACTCCCCTGCATTTTCACACTTATTTATACACAGTGAGATGGACTCCCAGAGGTAACCACTACTATTCCACACAGTGAGATGGACTCCCAGAGTTAACCACTACTATTCCACACAGTGAGATGGACTCCCAGAGGTAACCACTACTATTCCACACAGTGAGATGGACTCCCAGAGGTAACCACTACTATTCCACAAAGTGAGATGGACTCCCAGAGTTAACCACTACTATTCCACACAGTGAGATGGACTCCCAGAGGTAACCACTACTATTCCACACAGTGAGATGGACTCCCAGAGGTAACCACTACTATTCCACACAGTGAGATGGACTCCCAGAGGTAACCACTACTATTCCACACAGTGAGATGGACTCCCAGAGGTAACCACTACTATTCCACACAGTGAGATGGACTCCCAGAGGTAACCACTACTATTCCACACAGTGAGATGGACTCCCAGAGGTAACCACTACTATTCCACACAGTGAGATGGACTCCCAGAGGTAACCACTACTATTCCACACAGTGAGATGGACTCCCAGAGGTAACCACTACTATTCCACACAGTGAGATGGACTCCCAGAGGTAACCACTACTATTCCACACAGTGAGATGGACTCCCAGAGTTAACCACTACTATTCCACACAGTGAGATGGACTCCCAGAGGTAACCACTACTATTCCACACAGTGAGATGGACTCCCAGAGGTAACCACTACTATTCCACACAGTGAGATGGACTCCCAGAGGTAACCAATACTATTCCACACAGTGAGATGGACTCCCAGAGGTAACCACTACTATTCCACACAGTGAGATGGACTCCCAGAGGTAACCACTACTATTCCACACAGTGAGATGGACTCCCAGAGGTAACCACTACTATTCCACACAGTGAGATGGACTCCCAGAGGTAACCACTACTATTCCACACAGTGAGATGGACTCCCAGAGGTAACCACTACTATTCCACACAGTGAGATGGACTCCCAGAGGTAACCACTACTATTCCACACAGTGAGATGGACTCCCAGAGTTAACCACTACTATTCCACACAGTGAGATGGACTCCCAGAGGTCACCACTACTATTCCACACAGTGAGATGGACTCCCAGAGGTAACCACTACTATTCCACACAGTGAGATGGACTCCCAGAGGTAACCACTACTATTCCACACAGTGAGATGGACTCCCAGAGGTAACCACTACTATTCCACACAGTGAGATGGACTCCCAGAGGTAACCACTACTATTCCACACAGTGAGATGGACTCCCAGAGGTAACCACTACTATTCCACACAGTGAGATGGACTCCCAGAGGTAACCACTACTATTCCACACAGTGAGATGGACTCCCAGAGGTAACCACTACTATTCCACACAGTGAGATGGACTCCCAGAGGTAACCACTACTATTCCACACAGTGAGATGGACTCCCAGAGGTAACCACTACTATTCCACACAGTGAGATGGACTCCCAGAGGTAACCACTACTATTCCACACAGTGAGATGGACTCCCAGAGGTAACCACTACTATTCCACACAGTGAGATGGACTCCCAGAGGTAACCACTACTTTTCCACACAGTGAGATGGACTCCCAGAGGTAACCACTACTATTCCACACAGTGAGATGGACTCCCAGAGGTAACCACTACTATTCCACACAGTGAGATGGACTCCCAGAGGTAACCACTACTATTCCACACAGTGAGATGGACTCCCAGAGGTAACCACTACTATTCCACACAGTGAGATGGACTCCCAGAGGTAACCACTACTATTCCACACAGTGAGATGGACTCCCAGAGGTAACCACTACTATTCCACACAGTGAGATGGACTCCCAGAGGTAACCACTACTTTTCCACACAGTGAGATGGACTCCCAGAGGTAACCACTACTATTCCACACAGTGAGATGGACTCCCAGAGGTAACCACTACTATTCCACACAGTGAGATGGACTCCCAGAGGTAACCACTACTATTCCACACAGTGAGATGGACTCCCAGAGGTAACCACTACTATTCCACACAGTGAGATGGACTCCCAGAGGTAACCACTACTATTCCACACAGTGAGATGGACTCCCAGAGGTAACCACTACTATTCCACACAGTGAGATGGACTCCCAGAGGTAACCACTACTATTCCACACAGTGAGATGGACTCCCAGAGGTAACCACTACTATTCCACACAGTGAGATGGACTCCCAGAGGTAACCACTACTATTCCACACAGTGAGATGGACTCCCAGAGGTAACCACTACTATTCCACACAGTGAGATGGACTCCCAGAGGTAACCACTACTATTCCACACAGTGAGATGGACTCCCAGAGGTAACCACTACTATTCCACACAGTGAGATGGACTCCCAGAGGTAACCACTACTATTCCACACAGTGAGATGGACTCCCAGAGTTAACCACTACTATTCCACACAGTGAGATGGACTCCCAGAGGTCACCACTACTATTCCACACAGTGAGATGGACTCCCAGAGGTAACCACTACTATTCCACACAGTGAGATGGACTCCCAGAGGTAACCACTACTATTCCACACAGTGAGATGGACTCCCAGAGGTAACCACTACTATTCCACACAGTGAGATGGACTCCCAGAGGTAACCACTACTATTCCACACAGTGAGATGGACTCCCAGAGGTAACCACTACTATTCCACACAGTGAGATGGACTCCCAGAGGTAACCACTACTATTCCACACAGTGAGATGGACTCCCAGAGGTAACCACTACTATTCCACACAGTGAGATGGACTCCCAGAGGTAACCACTACTATTCCACACAGTGAGATGGACTCCCAGAGGTAACCACTACTATTCCACACAGTGAGATGGACTCCCAGAGGTAACCACTACTATTCCACACAGTGAGATGGACTCCCAGAGGTAACCACTACTATTCCACACAGTGAGATGGACTCCCAGAGGTAACCACTACTATTCCACACAGTGAGATGGACTCCCAGAGGTAACCACTACTATTCCACACAGTGAGATGGACTCCCAGAGGTAACCACTACTATTCCACACAGTGAGATTGACTCCCAGAGGTAACCACTACTATTCCACACAGTGAGATGGACTCCCAGAGGTAACCACTACTATTCCACACAGTGAGATGGACTCCCAGAGGTAACCACTACTATTCCACACAGTGAGATGGACTCCCAGAGGTAACCACTACTATTCCACACAGTGAGATGGACTCCCAGAGGTAACCACTACTATTCCACACAGTGAGATGGACTCCCAGAGTTAACCACTACTATTCCACACAGTGAGATGGACTCCCAGAGGTAACCACTACTATTCCACACAGTGAGATGGACTCCCAGAGGTAACCACTACTATTCCACACAGTGAGATGGACTCCCAGAGGTAACCACTACTATTCCACACAGTGAGATGGACTCCCAGAGGTAACCACTACTATTCCACACAGTGAGATGGACTCCCAGAGGTAACCACTACTATTCCACACAGTGAGATGGACTCCCAGAGGTAACCACTACTATTCCACACAGTGAGATGGACTCCCAGAGTTAACCACTACTATTCCACACAGTGAGATGGACTCCCAGAGGTAACCACTACTATTCCACACAGTGAGATGGACTCCCAGAGGTAACCACTACTATTCCACACAGTGAGATGGACTCCCAGAGGTAACCACTACTATTCCACACAGTGAGATGGACTCCCAGAGGTAACCACTACTATTCCACACAGTGAGATGGACTCCCAGAGGTAACCACTACTATTCCACACAGTGAGATGGACTCCCAGAGGTAACCACTACTATTCCACACAGTGAGATGGACTCCCAGAGGTAACCACTACTATTCCACACAGTGAGATGGACTCCCAGAGTTAACCACTACTATTCCACACAGTGAGATGGACTCCCAGAGGTAACCACTACTATTCCACACAGTGAGATGGACTCCCAGAGGTAACCACTACTATTCCACACAGTGAGATGGACTCCCAGAGGTAACCACTACTATTCCACACAGTGAGATGGACTCCCAGAGGTAACCACTACTATTCCACACAGTGAGATGGACTCCCAGAGGTAACCACTACTATTCCACACAGTGAGATGGACTCCCAGAGGTAACCACTACTATTCCACACAGTGAGATGGACTCCCAGAGGTAACCACTACTATTCCACACAGTGAGATGGACTCCCAGAGGTAACCACTACTATTCCACACAGTGAGATGGACTCCCAGAGGTAACCACTACTATTCCACACAATGAGATGGACTCCCAGAGGTAACCACTACTATTCCACACAGTGAGATGGACTCCCAGAGGTAACCACTACTATTCCACACAGTGATGTTGGCAGGTGTTTCACCACTAACTGTAATTCGACCACTGTAGTATACATAGCTATTCTCCCTATTATATTTTTTTATTTTTTTTATTTGATTTCATCTTTATATAACCAGGTAGGCAAGTTGAGAACAAGTTCTCATTTACAACTGCGACCTGGCCAAGATAGAGCAAAGCAGTTTGACACATACAACAACACAGAGTTACACATGGAATAAACAAACATACAGTCAATAATACAGTAGAAAAGTCTATATACAGTATGTGCAAATGAGGTAAGATAAGGGAGGTAAGGCAATAAATAGGACATGGTGGCGAAGTAATTACAATATTGCATTTAAACACTGGAATGGTAGATGTGCAAGGTCACTCAGGGAATGCAATCCTTGTAGACAGCATCACACAACGTGTGAATTACATGGATGCTTGGTGGTGCCATGACAATGGTGAAGGAATAGACCATTCTTTTTGCATTTATAGGGATGTCCACATAACATTTATAAGCACAATGGGATGGCTTGACTTGTTGAGGGAGTTCTCACTTCCTAGTGGACAACCCAATAATTTAAACCGTGGGACAAACCACTACTATAACGGAATTATTTCAGTGACTGAAATAATGTCAGACAAAGCTCCATTGGAAAAAGGCCATTTATGCTCCAATTCGCCACCCCCTCCCTCTCTTCTTAATTACCCAGCCTCAAGGACAAGAGATTCACACACCCTGGGAGGCCTCAGCCAATGCTAGCCCAAACTGGTCTGTGATTGTCCACCCGTGTATGCTGGCCATGGTATAACTATGTCTGGGACTCCCCTGTGGGACCTAAACATGGGAATGGACTTCTGATTGATGAGTAGCCCCCTGGCTGAATGGAAAATACATTGTTTTTCCATTTGACAGAATCATAGGGAAATATATTTAGTTCACTAGGTCCCTGCCCACTGGAGCAACTAAGCAGCAGCGGAGATAAATGGTCCATACGATAAATAAATGATCCACTGTCAGATAGCAGGCTGCTGGGGTCTATACAGTATATTCTACTGGGAGACTATGGGTTCTGGTCTAAAGTAGTGCGCTATATAGGGAATATGGTACCATTTGGGACGGAACCGTGGTACAGGCTGCAACAGGCTTGTTCGTTCAGACACCGGAGACACACATGACCTCAATCCAGAGGTCATTGAGAGTGCATGATGGGAGGTGTTGTATCTAAGAGAACAGCCTCATGCTCTACATCAGAATAATGACTGTATAATAACATGCATTTGAATGCACACCTTATTCCCTGTTACTACAGAGTATGAAATTATGAAGGCCTTTAACTTTAAGAAGAATACATCACAATACTCATGCATGTGAACTAAACTGGATAAATCTAGACCTCTGTATATTTCATTATCAACAAAATATTGATAATAGATTCATTATATCAACCAACCAACCAACCAACCAACCAACCAACCAACCAACCAACCAACCAACCAACCAACCAACCAATAAATCAACCAACCAACTAATCAAGCAACTAATGAATCAATGAATAAACCAATCAATTTACTGAGCATTCTGTGTGGATATTATTAGTATCATTCTATGACTGTTTGATTTCAGTGGGAATTTATGACACTGCTCCACAACCTTTAGATTACATTTGTTCTTTAAACAGGATCAAAGTGAACAGAGCGACAGCAAACTGGTGTTTGTCGCTTCGCCATTAATCTATTCATGGTGTTTCTGCTGAATTATTAATAGCACTCGTGCTTACAGTCTGATCCCAGATCAGCACCAATTAGTGCACAGGTAAAAAGTCTTGCCTAATTCCCTAAAACAAATGTCAGTTTACTCTGTGTTGCTAAGGCTGTGTGTAAAATGTTGATAACACTGAAATGAGCCATGTGTTTATAAATGGTATTTAGACATCCATTTGTACTAGGTGATCCTCATTTAGAGTCAGTCCAGGTAGGAGGTGCCAGTTGTCCGTATCTTTCAGGGTCAAATGATTTTCTATCATTAAGGCTACAGGTGACACAGTCCTTGCAATTGACTACACAAGGTGGCACAACCATTTACCAAACTGCATGTTCATGAAGTAAACTGATATTCTAATTCAAATTTTCCTCATTGGTTTTCAATTTCAGTTGACTTCCTGTGTTGATTGAACTGAAATGCATCTATCATAGCTCTGGACTGTGGAATTCAGAATGGGAATTCCGTTAATGGAACCCCCAGTCTGGAAAACTCTAATGAAGAGGGATGATGGATGAGCTAGACCCCCAGAAACCAGCCCAACAATCCATCTCCCCACCCTCCTCCTTCAATAATGGAGTTCAAATG
This sequence comes from Oncorhynchus mykiss, assembly GCF_013265735.2. NCBI lineage: Eukaryota > Metazoa > Chordata > Actinopteri > Salmoniformes > Salmonidae > Oncorhynchus > Oncorhynchus mykiss. The sequence continues at coordinate 69,370,056 of NC_048579.1, forward strand.
AAAACACTCAGCATCCACGCTACTGAGTGGAGCAGCGGTCTAAGGCACTGCATCTCAGTGCTAGAGGCATCACTACTGACCCTGGTTCGATCCCGGGCTGTATCACAACCGGCCGTAATTGGGAGTCCCATAGGGTGGCGCACAATTGGCCCAGTGTCATCCGGGTTAGGGGAGGGTTTGGCCGGGGTAGAGGAGGGTTTGTCCGGGATAGGGGAGGGTTTTTGTCCGGGGTAGGCCGTCATTGTAAAATAAGAATTTGCTCTAACTGACTTACCTAGTTAAATAAAGGTTAAATAAATACAAAATCAATCAAATCCCTCAAATGCAGAAAAAAATAACCTGATTAAGAAAGATTCGTGAAGATCCCAGTCACTGTCACTGTATATAAGGTTCTAGGGAAATAGTGTGTCGTACTGGAGAGTTCTGAATGACTGAAAACAGTCCTGTGACATGTATCCTCAAAGTGACACATTTTTAACTACAACGCAAATTCAATCTACAGGGAACACTTCAAGTATAGCATCTAGTCATCCATAAGGATGTTTCAAACACAATGCATTCAGATTAGCAGTCCTAATGATGCACGAACTTGGATTTGGTGCATTTTAATAAGAGTGTTTAGTGAATTAACATGCTTGCCTGACTTCTGTGCAGGCTGCCATGCAACCTGAGAGGCACAAAACGACATTTGGGAGCAGCATTAGCTCGGCTCGCTAGCAAGTGCATCACGCAGGCACGCACTGGCAGACAGCGCACGGTCGTATGCATATGCCTGCCTTACCTTGCTCAGAGGCAGGCAGAGAGGTAGGCAAAGAGGAAGACAGGCAAATAGGCAGGCAGGCAGAGAGGCAGGCAGAGAGGCAGGCAGGCAAAGACTACAATCCCCTAGCGGATACATATCAACTCTTAGCATTAGGGGGAAGCTATCTAGGCATTTCACATCCAGTTAGCCCAATTAGTCTGTAGGGAGCCAGGGAGCTCATGGAGAGCAGGGTAGAACAGTACAGTACACAAAGAACTATGGAGCCTCACGGCACCAATTACCAGTAGTGGGGGTGGAGGAGTGGGAGGGGTGGGAGGGGTGGAGGGGTGGGAGGGGTGGAAGGGTTGTAGGGTTTGTAGGGGTGAAGTGGGAGGGGTGGGAGGGTTGGAGGGGTGGAGATGGGTGGAGGGGTGGAGATGGGTGGAGATGGGTGGAGGGGTGGAGATGGGTGGAAGGGTTGTAGGGTTGTAGGGGTGAAGTGGGAGGGGTGGGAGGGTTGGAGGGGTGGAGGGGTGGAGATGGGTGGAGGGGTGGAGATGGGTGGAAGGGTTGTAGGGTTGTAGGGGTGAAGTGGGAGGGGTGGAGGGGTGGAGATGGGTGGAGGGGTGGATTAGGGCGACTGCACTTCTTGATTTGGTCTCATTTCGAAGATTGCTCATTAAGAAATGCTAGTGGCCATATGACTGAAGCCAAACGAAAGCTGTCTTGGGGGTGTGGTTTGATGTGGGTGTGTTATGGTCGTATACTGTACCCTGGCTGGTACTCTTGTTTGTCCCTCCGTAGCAACAACATAGCCACTTCCTCAAAATAGTCACTTCCTTAAAATAGTCTGAATTAATCTAAGATAAAGAAATCTGTAATTAATTTAGACTTTTCTTCCTAGATGTTCTTAATGACACAATTCTACATTTAGCTAAGGTGTTTGGTGCAGCATTTCTCATGTAAAAATAGACATTGTACTGCATACAGTCTATCGAGTCGGGAAAGTCTGGCTGTGTGCTCAGGACTGATTTCTGAGAACAATAACACGTCTACAACTTGTCGAACAAGTTGCCAAACTATCGTAAATGAAGCACAAGCTACAGTACACGCTTTTTATCAGTCCCCAAAATCTCTTGCTAACTAGCTAAGTTCCAACTGTGTTTGTTAATGATGCTAGCAAGTAGTAGCTAACAGGCACTTCGAGCATCTAGGCCACAATCAGCTTATCAAGTCACTGGTGAGTGGCGACCTGTGTGCTTCCGTACTGTTTAGTTAACTTTCCCACTGTCTTTTACCAGAGTGTGCATCTGTCTGGCAGTGTTTCACTGGGAATCATGTTACAAATCAGATCACAAGACACAAGATATTTATACAAATAGGTTTTGGAATATTGACAAGTTGCAGTTGGTATACAAGTGCTCTCTGATCGTCTCAATTCTCATTTTGCCCCAAAAAGTGGCAGACTGGAGTGATTGACACTGTCAAACACATCAGCAAGTGGCCACTCCATAAAGGGCCTAGGGCCTGAGGTTATTTCAACATAACTTTGGTGACGTGATGTCTTACGAAAACAAGGCGCTGTGTAATGGGCAGGTCTGTCTCTGTGTGGAGGTTCTGGGAGCTGTGATTGGATAGAGCGTGTGCAGCTGATAGAGTGCAATCAACACAGCTGCTTCTGTCTTGTTAGTGGGCACGGTGCCAGTGGGCATGATCTTAATCCACCCCTCCAGTAAGTCGTGGAGAACTCACCTACAAAACTCAGCTTTGGACAAGACAAACTTTACGACCAAAATTATCCTATTTATACTTTGTAGTCAATTTTGAAACTAGAGTTTAAAACCAGAGGAGCAGTTGACCTTTTTACGGGTGTCAGTGCAACAGACATCCCACTGGGCACAGATGTCAGTTCAACGTTTATTTATGCTTAAATTGTCAACTAACGTGAATTCAACGTGAAAAATAAAATACAAAGTCACAATGTTACTGGATTTAGGTAAAAAGTTAGGTATAAAAAAAACAAAATGTCTTGACTTTTTGCAAATCCAATCAGTTTTCCACGGTGATTCAACGTCTTCACATATCATTTTTTTGTTGAAATGATGTGGAAACAACATGGTTTCTAATAGTTTTTGCCCAGAAGGATTGATTTAAATGTGCTTTGTATAAAAATCCAAATCCAAATTCAGCAGCATCGCTGTGAGGCAGAATGGATCATGTGTACAGTTGGTTATCCCAACTCGACTATGATAAGCATCACAGCAAGGCAGCGTGCATGCAGAGCACAGCCCTGGAGATTGACGTGGGGTAAACATTAAAGGGGTTGCTAGCGGGATGCGGACGGCTACAGTTCAGATAAGAAATCAAATAGCAGTGCAGAGTGTTGTTGTTGTGTGTAAATGAACCGCTGTGTGTGTGCGTGTTTGCGTGTACCTGTGTGCGTGTGTGTGTGTGTGGACAGAAGCAGTATGGACACTCAAAAGACTATGTCTGTGGCGTTACCAGTACCCTGCCTCCTGTCTGTACTGTGCCCTTGCACTTGGCTGCTGGTGGGTATCACCTTGCGTAACCAAAGCACACACTTGCTCGCTCTCTCTCCCCTAAATCCCTAATGTGAGGATCCTGGACTGCTCCTTCGAACAAACGGGTGAAATGAATCCCTTAAAACACTCCTCGAGTTCCTTCGCCCCTCTCCCCAAGTCTCCAAGTGGATGATTCCTGTAATTCCCAGCTGCTTCAAGGTCATTGTTTCTCCATGTCAGACAGAGAGAGAAGAAAGAAAGAGTAGAAGGGAGGGAGGAATGAAGGGAGGGAGAAAGGTAGGAAGGGAGGAATGAGTGCATCATCCACTCGCTCCTTGATTTCCTCAGTCTCTCCAAGGCCATCTCATAAATCGCCTACGGCAACCATCAGTCACACCCCGTCGCCAACCGGCGATGAGTGATGACCAATGTCGCTTCTCCATTGTGGAAGTGTGCGCTACGTCCTAGCGCTCCTGGCCATCCCAGGCAACAACACCATTTGAACTCTCTGTATGTGCTATTAACAATCGTTAGAATTTCTAACCCCTCAGGGAGGCCATAGTGCTTTTACCACTGGCAGGTGGACAATGGGTGATATTCTTATGAAGTGACAAGTTGAGTGATGTGGGGTTTTCAAATGAGTGGAGTCATGTTGCTTCACACCAATGGAAGTCTAAGTGGCGATAGGGTTCGTCTCAGAAGGTAACAGCCGAATGTCTCCTCTAATGGCACTTCTAAAATTTCTCAGTCTTCATGACGAACTGACCAGTCTTAATCCTTAATGAGAAACATGCCATTAGAGGCATGCTGGACACCCAGTGGAATATCACCCCTGTAGAGAGGACAGTGTGCAATTCTGAGGAGAAAAGCTAAAAAGGAGCTATTCACTATGAGAGTCCATGATGTGAAGGCAAGCCATGTGGAATGGTGGGATATTTATGGGTTAGTGTGCAGGCAGGGCTCATGGCAGCCTGTGACAGGTGTTAGATGAAGGAGACCCTGTAAGATATGGAGAGCCTGGAGCTGCCTGGTGACCCGGACAGCACCACCCTGGGCCCAGTCTTCCAGTAGATTGGCTGGAGATGACTTGGCAGTCAAACAGGGCTATTTCTGTTTTTAAAGTTTCATTTACTGCTGCTGGCTGGTGACAAATGGTCAATATCTGACCTCTCAGGCTTGCCATTTTCCACCTTCACATGGAGTTTTCACTTCACATTTAAAAATATTGACGCTTGAAATAACAAACCACCTCCACGCTCCCTCGGTGTGAGAGGAAAATAAACCCATTGAAAGGCGTTGGTTGGCTAAAGACCCAACAACTGAAGAAGTCTATGAATAAATAGAGCCATGCTGTGAGAATTGGATGATACTGCCCACCAAACGCCTTCCCTGGGTTTCTTGTGGTACAGACGGAAAGTGAGAGGCAAAGAGATGCATGCTGTCTCATAAAAACAGGGTGAAACACTTTTTCTTCAGTGGGAGAGGAGGAGAGGATTAAAGGAGGTGTGCCAGGGGATCAGTGCCAGCCAGACTTGCAGCGGAACTTGCCACGTCTTGTCTTACAGCACTGGGCGGGGGGCCGAATAGCGCTACAGGGGGGATTACATGGGGGGGAAAGGGGATATGGGGAGAGAGGGAGGTGGGTTGGGAGACGCACATGGATTGGACTGTTCACACTGTTCCATAAAAGGGGAGAAGTCCAGAGGAGAGTCAGAGGATGGATGGGGTGGAGGGCTGGGGTACTAAAGGCTCGAGGGGGATGGGGTGGAGGGCTGGGGTACTAAAGGTCCAAGGGGGATGGGGTGGAGGCCTGGGGTACTAAATGTTCGAGGGGGGTGGGGTGGAGGCCTGGGGTCCTAAAGGTTCGAGGGGGGTGGGGTGGAGGCCTGGGGTACTAAAGGTCCAAGGGGGATGGGGTGGAGGCCTGGGGTACTAAAGGTACGAGGTGGGTGGGTGGAGGGCTGGGGTACTAAAGGTCCAAGGGGGATGGGGTGGAGGCCTGGGGTACTAAAGGTACAAGGGGGATGGGGTGGAGGCCTGGGGTACTAAAGGTACGCGGGGGGTGGGGTGGAGGGCTGGGGTACTAAAGGTCCTAGGGGGATGGGGTGGAGGCCTGGGGTACTAAAGGTTTGAGGGGGGTGGGGTGGAGGGCTGGGGTACTAAAGGATCGAGGGGGGTGGGGTGGAGGCCTGAGGTACTAAATGTCAGAGGGGGGTGGGGTGGAGGTCTGGGGTACTAAATGTCAGAGGGGGGTGGGGTGGAGGTCTGGGGTACTAAGGGTCAGAGGGGGGTGGGGTGGAGGCCTGGGGTACTAAGGGTCAGAGGGGGGTGGGGTGGAGGCCTGGGGTACTAAACATCCGAGGGGAGTGGGGTGGAGGCCTGGGGTACTAAGGGTCAGGGGGGGTTGGGGTGGAGGTCTGGGGTACTAAGGGTCAGAGGGGGGTGGGGTGGAGGCCTGGACTACTAAAGGGTGAGGGGGGTGGGGTGGAGGATTGGGGTACTAAAGGTGAGAGGGGGGTGGGGTGGAGGGCTGGGGTACTAAAGGTTCGAGGGGTGGTGGGGTGGGGTGGAGGCCTGGGGTACTAAACGTCCGAGGGGGGTGGGGTGGAGGCCTGGGGTACTAAAGGTTTGAGGGGGGTGGGGTGGAGGCCTGGGGTACTAAACGTCCGAGGGGTGTGGGGTGGAGGCCTGGGGTACTAAACGTCCGAGGGGGGTGGGGTGGAGTCCTGGGGTACTAAGGGTCAGAGGGGGGGGGGGGGGGGGGGGATTAGGAGGTCTGGAGTACCAAGGGTCAGAGGAGGGTGGGGTGGAGGTCTGGAGTACCAAGGGTCAGAGGGGGGGTGGGGTGGAGGTCTGGAGTACAAAGGGGCGGGGGGGGCAGAGGGGTGGATGTCTGAAGTACCAGGGGTCAAGGGGGGTGCAGGCCTGGAGTATTAAGGGTCAGAGAATGGGTGGGGTGGAGGCCTGGAGTACTAAGTGTCAGGGGGTGCTGTTGATGATGATGATGAGGATGGTAATGATGATGGTGACGAAGATGATGATGCCTTTATTTGTATCCGTTAGGTAATGATTTCTGTCACACAGTCACACAGCATACCAATGCATACCTCTGTGATCCCTCTCAATACTAAAACCATCAGAGCAAAAACTCTCTATAATATCACAAAGCTGCCTTTAGAATCATCAAGCTCAATTATATGAAAATGTAGGTCAAGGTTAAATGTGGCACAGTCAAAGTCACAGAGGACAGGACTTTTTTGGTAAACCCCAGCATGTAAAGAAACAGCCGATCAACGGCCAACGTTAACTTTTTAATTGAGGCTATGACAGTCTAGGGAAGTTCACAAGATCATCAGGCTATAGTTTTGGATGATCTTCTGTGTAGAAAATAACATCATCATTACACATCTTACACGGCTTGGGGACATTGTGGAGTCTTTCAGAGAGTCTTTCAGTGATGGGGTCAAAATGTGTGTGTGTGTTCTACCTGTTCTGACAGATCACCTCAAGTTTCCACAAGTGAGAGGGCGCTCCATTCTCATCACATGCCCTGGGATGGGCCTGACTGCACAATTAGGTGAGATTGAGGAGCTCTGGGAAACAGCAAACACACACACACACACACACACAGGTCATCCAGGAACACAAGGAACGCTCCTCTCCCATCCTCTCACTGTGGATTACATTACTTCATCATTACGGGGTGGAGTGCGGCTGACAGCATCTGTCTCAAATAAAAAGTGATCCCATTGATGGGTAATCATCTTGGTCTTCAGGTTTATTCTGGGTGACAGCTCCTCCCCCTTCTCCCTCATTTACAGCGAGACAATGCGTGTTTAAGAGGTAATAGCTACATGTCATGTTCCTGCTTTATCCTCAGTGTTTAGTGAGACTTGGCCCCTGTTCAGGGCTATGTTTGACCTGACTGAAAAGTACACACCGAGCCACTTTGAGTCATTGTAAGCGCGTAGTGTTAACATTTCCCCGAGCACTTAAACATTTGCCCTCTGGTTTAATGGCTATTGATTGGACTTCCCTGTTTAATACATATAAAAAAACACTGTTATAAAACAGTGCCGACTGAAGCCGGTGCCAAGCCATAGGGAAAATATAGAAGTTGGCCAGCAGACAAGGATTCCCAGAATTAAACCGTTAACTATTGAAAAGAAGCATCCCCCTTTCTGAGAACGGTTTCCTGTGTAGGTTGGCACCGTTTGCCATTAGAACGCAGTGAGGGAGGAGGCATTTCGGAGAAAGTTCCCTTGGACTCCTTGAAGTCATCATTTAGCAAAGCCCCTTTAGTGTATGCCTCCTCTCTCAGTGATATACAAACCAGGGCTATAATACTGTTAAGAATATAATACTATAATATAATACTAATATAATAATCAATATCATTAGTAATTAATATAATATAATAATTAATATAATAAAATAATAAAATAATAATATATTATATATAATACTATATATAAGACTGTTAAGAAGTCAACGATGTGTCAACAGTGGTCTCCTGCTCACTCGTCTCCCGGGGCTGGGGCTGTGGCACTGCCGATGCCAGGATATATCAATGAGCAACTCTAAGACTCCTGGTTGGAGTTGGATAGGATGTACGGCCAGAGGGTGACAGACCGGGGCTGTAATGGCCTTGTCACAGTGACAAACGGTGCAGCGTTGCTATTGGGTCATTCTCATGAAACGGACATTTGACCAACAAATTCTCAAGTGTCATTTTCACAAACGTTCCTCTTGGATCACTGATTTTAGGATCTGTATTTAGCTATTTCAGAATTATTATGATGTTTTTTCATCCGATTTGATGCATTTTACCACAATTGCCACACAATACCAAAACAGTCCAAATATTTTTTTTAACATTGCTCCCCTAATGAAAAGGCCTGATTTAAACATTACACTGAAATTACAAATATTCCACTGACACTGTGTTTGTACGTAATAAATATTATAGTTTAACATAAACTTCAACAAGTATACCATTTTATGATTTATGGACAAACTACAGCAACACATTTTGTGTTTCATTCAAATAAATTAGTTTTTTTCTGTTTACAATTATATAAAATGACCTGAGAATTTAATCTGGATGCATTTCAGTAATGACAGTTTAGGGTGAAAATGTTAAATGTATTTAAAATAAGACATCTTAGTCCTCAGAATAGTAGTTGATTTTTGCAGATGCATCTTTACACAATCTCCCTATTATGAGAGCACTGGGTTAAGTGTAAAACAATGCCACTGTGGTAGTTCACCGTGTCATTGGACTCCACAGGCCATAATCACCTCTATTTGGAGGGGTTAGGCGAGAGGACTGTAAAACGTGACCTTTCCTTGGGTGCTAGTGATTCTCGTGGGGCCAGAAACCTTACATTCCTATCCTGACAGGTTGAAACCTCCCTGATGACACTATGTAGACAGGAGGACCGTATTCAGCCACAGTCCCAGCTACAGGCTTGGATAATATATAGGCAGGAGGACAGTATACAACCACAGTCCCAGCTACAGGCTTGGATAATATGTAGACAGGAGGACAGTATACAACCACAGTCCCAGCTACAGGCTTGGATAATATGTAGACAGGAGGACAGTATACAACCACAGTCCCAGCTACAGGCTTGGATAATATGTAGGTTGGGGGAAGGGGTGAGGAATGGGGGGGGGGTGAGGAAATTGAGAGAATTAAGGGGGAAGAGGAATTGGGGATGAGGGGGATGTATTCACAGTCACACTGCGAAACCGCATCTGAAAGAATCTGCTCATAGAGTTGTTTTACCCATGATGACTTACAAAAGGAATTCTGGACTTCTCGGAAAGAATCCAGTCCTTGGATTTGTCCGTTCTTGTCGTTAACTCTAGATAGGGCATGGCTATAAATACTGAGTTGCTGGATTTTTGACCTTATAAGCCAAGTCTTCTCAGAGACTTCTTGTCAAACATGCACATCACAGACTGCCAGGGAAGGAAATAGCTCAGTTTGTCTCTCTCTCTCTTTCATTTAGTCTCTCTAAGTTATGGCCAAGAATATCCTAACCAATCTGAGTTTCTGAACAAGAGAGAACACATGCCACCTTCACAGAGAGACAGACAGAGAGAGAGACAGAGAGAGATCATTTAATCAATTTTAGAAGAAGGCTGTAACGTAATAAAATGTGGAAAAAGTGAAGGAGTTTGAATACTTTCTGAATGCTCTATATATTATGACACATGTTATGACGTTTTTGTTCAATTTGGTGTTCGGCAGCGTTCGATAGGGATTTTTTTGGGTGGTCGAGCACACCATTTTTTTTCTTGAATCTCGTCGAAGTTCAGTAGCCAAAGTCTATGCCCCTAAGTCTGTGATTGGTCAACAGTAGGGATTTTTCAATGAAATGTTTGCAGTTAGATGTAAAATTGCTCGACTAAGACCTTGGCAAAAACGTCTAAATTAATTAGAGATTTCTTGAGCCATCTTAGATTAATTTGGGCTATTTTGAGGAAGTGTACTGGCTATGGCATCTAAAGAGGGACAAACAGTAATACTGATATTTTTTTCTCAATTTTCAAGCGAACCTATGTATGCAAAACCCTTTATATATACTCCTGTAACACCTGAATCCTCTTTATGAGCTGGCCAATGTCCACTGACGCTACAGTTGAGTTGAGTCCCAAAGGACACCCTATTCCCTACATAGTGCACTACTTTCGACCAGATCCCTATGAATTAGTGCACTATATAGGGTGCCATTTAGGGTGCAACATTGGCCTCTGTGTGACAGCCCACGCTGGCTGTCGCTGGGCGTTAGGGTGGGTTGGAACCCACAGTCCAAACACATTGCATCCTGGGTGTGTGGAAGTGAGACCCTGAGGGCCATGGCAGGGATGTCCCAGAATACCACTACCGTTGCTGGGCAGGAGACGCCACCTTTCACCCCTGTCCGCCACACCACCATCACCACCCCCTCACACACACGTGGCAACAACACCCAGGGTTGTCAAAGTCACTGGTTTCTCCAGAGTGGTTTTATACGTCAGGGTCCATAAAGAGGCCCACCACATATTATACCTCCTCAGCCGTGGGCTCAGAGGTTTACAGTACACAGGTCAGGGTTCTTCCATCAACAACAGTACAGTGATATTTGAAAGCATCCAGAAAACAAAACGTAGTTGAACCTTGTGATAAAGAGAGGATTACCAGGGATACTGTGGTGCTTATGGAACCGTTTAGACAGCATGGGTCAGGTATATTCCATGCTTGATAGAGTGTAGTGATATCAAGTATACCCAAAACGAGATGGTGGTAGTTGTACAGCGTGGTTTCTAGACAGAGGATCTGTAAATGCAGAGGTGCTATTTTGTTGAACCACCTCAGACATGTGGTCACTGTTAAGATACCAAATGAATGACTGAAGTGCATTATGCAACAAGGGGGAGATAGTGGACTCAGTCTCTCAACGGCAGTGGTTCCCAACCCCTCACAGTTTACCGGGAGGGTCGTTGGGCCTTACTTGATTTGAGAGGTGGCATGAAATGCCTCAACTGTGAGATATGTGAAATAGGGGTCCCTGGGGGGAAAAGCTTGGGAACCTCTACTCTAAGGTACAAAATGGCATACGTTATTGCTCCGCTTCTTTGCGTGCTATGGACTAACAACGTCATACTTATTTCCCCGCTGTCTCTCAGCAGATCCATTAGATCCAGTCAGCCTGCCTCGCCAGGGTTCTGGACAGACATCAGGGCAGCGGCATGTCGACAGTCACGAACAAACAATGCATCGTGGGAAAGATCAAGGCAGCGACTCTGACATGTTCAGCCGAGGGAGCCTCAGATCTGCCGTGAGCGATTAGGCCAGAGCTGTGGAGACAACGAGGCTTTTTCCTGATGGCTAGTGATATCGTCTCTTAACATTTACTATGAGCCGATCGCAAATTTATTTATTTTCTCTTTTCTCTCTCAGGACTCTCGGGAGTCTGAGGTGTGATGCTGTAATGTTATGTCTGTATGTCTGCCTCTGGCTGTCTATCAGTCTGTCTCTCTGGCTGTCTGGCTGTCTGTCCCTCTCTCTCTGTCCATCTGTCTGCCTCACTCGCTGTCTGTCTCTCTGTCTGGCTAGCTCCTGTAGTTTAGGAGTGGGGAGTGACGTTGGTGGCTCATGTGATCTTTCGCTCGCTTGGCTAGGCCGAGCATGGCACAGATGGTGTCAGTGCAGGGCTTCTCCAGTGCCACAGATATCCTGTGGTATATCACTCACTCTAAAACTGTCCAGTCAGTAACATAACAATGGTCTGTTTACTGAAAGGGAAAGAAGACTGAGAAATATGACTGAGAAATCCCACCCTAATTGAACATTGATAATAGTAAAAACATTTACATATTACAAAAAGCACACGACACCTCAAACAATGCGCTTAGAAAGTGCAATAGCGGTTTGACATCTACACCATCCAATTAGCTGGATGCTACATTGAGGGGTTGAGAGATCCATGGGAGGCCAAGCAAAAGCTAACTGGAGTCAGTGGCTCTGAGAGCAACACACACTCTCATTACAAATCACTAATGAGAAGCGGGCAGGAGGACACAAGACTGTGAGATAGCAAGATAGTCGCTAGACAGCGCGAGGAGGAGCTGCTATAGTGATGTGTTCTGGAGTGCCAGGAGAAGAGGGAGGACAAGTTCTGCATCCTAAATGGCACCCTATTCTACTATATAGTGCACCCTATGGGCCCCTGGTCAAAGCTAGTGCACTGTATATATGAATAGGGTGCCAGACGAGCTATTACGCAGACGAGCAGTGTAATAGACATGGATACAGATGGGGGGCCCTCCACCTCCCTGTCGAATGTCTCATTGGTGTTGATAGCCACTCAAATGGAGTGGACCTAGAGCTCAGTGAGAGACCCTCTAACAAGAGTCACTCCAGCACTGTGCTAAAGGGACTTCTAGACTGCGTCCCAAATGGAAACCTATTCCTTATATAGTACCCTATGGTCCCCGGTCAAAAGTAGTGCACTATATAGGGCATAGGGTGCTATTTGGGACGCAGGTATAACAAGAGAAATTCACGGTTCAGGCAGTGTGTTTGGCTGTGAATGGAGTGAATAGCACAATTGTCTGAGGAGGGAGGGGATACGAAGGTGTTGGAGTGAAAAGGGTATATTTACGTGCTTCTACACCTGCATTGCTTGCTGTTTGGGGTTTTAGGCTGGGTTTCTTTACAGCACTTTGAGATATCAGCTGATGTACGAAGGGCTATATAAATACATTTGATTTGATTTGATTTGATGCTGAGAGTGTTGTGAATGTAGCTAGACACAGAACAACGTTTATACCTGATACTGTCGTTAGTAGGACAGTACAGCTGTCAGACACAGAACAACGTTTATACCTGATACTGTCGTTAGTAGGACAGTACAGCTGTCAGACACAGAACAACGTTTATACCTGATACTGTCGTTAGTAGGACAGTACAGCTGTCAGACACAGAACAACGTTTATACCTGATACTGTCGTTAGTAGGACAGTACAGCTGTCAGACACAGAACAACGTTTATACCTGATACTGTCGTTAGTAGGACAGTACAGCTGTCAGACACAGAACAACGTTTATACCTGATACTGTCGTTAGTAGGACAGTACAGCTGTCAGACACAGAACAACGTTTATACCTGATACTGTCGTTAGTAGGACAGTACAGCTGTCAGACACAGAACAACGTTTATACCTGATACTGTCGTTAGTAGGACAGTACAGCTGTCAGACACAGAACAACGTTTATACCTGATACTGTCGTTAGTAGGACAGTACAGCTGTCAGACACAGAACAACGTTTATACCTGATACTGTCGTTAGTAGGACAGTACAGCTGTCAGACACAGAACAACGTTTATACCTGATACTGTCGTTAGTAGGACAGTACAGCTGTCAGACACAGAACAACGTTTATACCTGATACTGTCGTTAGTAGGACAGTACAGCTGTCAGACACAGAACAACGTTTATACCTGATACTGTCGTTAGTAGGACAGTACAGCTGTCAGACACAGAACAACGTTTATACCTGATACTGTCGTTAGTAGGACAGTACAGCTGTCAGACACAAGGAAAACATGTAGCAGAACGTATTTGGTAACACTTGTAGTTACTAAGTGGTTACTATGTAACTGCATGTTAATACAATGCTACTACAGTTATTACTGTGTAGTAACATACAGTGTAGTAACATACAGTGTAGTAACATACAGTGTAGTAACATACAGTAATGGGGACAGATTAAGGCAAAGTGTTACCATGTTTTTTTACTCCATAAACTGGCCGTGTAAAGTAATGCTATTTTGAGAGGAAACACAGTATTGCTTGAAATCAGATATAAATGAATTGCAGAAAGACGGCCATGGAAAAAGTAGCGAGGATAAATAGACAGCGGTCTTTGAAATTCTATCTGTGTGACAGATGACATTTGAAGCCTGTGATGTCTTCAGTGCTGTTTGTCCACTACTAACCTAACGTAGCAGGCGTATAAGAAATGCCTGAAACTAGATGCCCTACATACTGGTCTTGACAAGAAGAAAAAACCTGTCAGGGGAGGTTCTCTTCTGCACTGTTCAACCAATCCAGTAAATGTGGAGGAGGGGTTAAGATGGAGTGTCGCCTTGTTAACGTCCAATAGTGGAAGTTGCCTCGGAGGCTCTCTTTTCCTTTCAGCAGAGGCTAGTAGTCAAACGTATATTTCTGGGTGGCCGAAGGGAAAAATATCCTTTTGTGTCCTTCAACTAAAGTCTGACTGACACGTTCAGCTTACTACAGCAGGACTTCCAACGGACTTCCCCTAGAGAAAGCTCAAAAGTTTGAGAGAGAGAGAGAGAGAGAGAGAGAGAGAGAGAGAGAGAGAGAGAGAGAGAGAGAGAGAGAGAGAGAGAGAGAGAGAGAGAGAGAGAGAGAGAGAAAGAGAGAGAGAGAAAGAGAGAGAGAGAGAGAGAGAGAGAGAGAGAGAGAGAGAGAGAGAGAGAGAGAGAGAGAGAGAGAGAGAGAGAGAGAAAGAGAGAGAGAGAGAGAGAGAGAGAGAGAGAGAGAGAGAGAAAGAGAGAGAGAAAGAGAGAGAGAGAGAGAAAGAGAGAGAGAGAGAGAGAAAGAGAGAGAGAGAGAGAGAGAGAGAGAGAGAGAGAGAGAGAGAGAGAGAGAGAGTTTGCCCAGTTCCTGAAGAAGGATCCAAAAAAAGGAGCTACCTCTGACAGGGGTGGTCTGATCTGATGGATCACCACAGCAACCAAAGACCGGGTTACCGGGGGAACAGGGTAAACTGGAGACATTACACTATAGTCCAACATGGCTGAAATAGGCTTACACCAGTGATGAGTTAGTACAAGGGAAGCTATGGTAAAAATCATTCTAAAAGGTGCCCTTCACGAAACGTTTAGTTCATTGCGCTCTGACATATTTGTGGGGGTGTACTGTGGACGTCTCAAATTAACTTTAAATTCCTTATCATACCTTTCCCAGCCATCCTGTCTCACTCCCAGCCGCCAAAACAGGTTGCCAGGGTTAAAGGACAGCGTATCATCATGGCTCACCTACAAGAGGGAGGTAGAGGATTAAAACGCCCTGTGGTTCAGCCTCGTCTATTTAAAAACACTTCCTTTTTATAATTACTCTGAGGAGCGCCAGTGAATGCATCCAAAATGGCACCCTATTCCCTGTGTAGTGCTCTACTTTTGACCAGAGCCCTATGCCATTTGGGATGTAGCCTTAAGAAACAGCATATGCCAAGAAGCATTAGTAGCTGGCACGCATCTGGTTAGATAAATCCTCTCACACGCTGTAGAATATTTTCTGTCCAACAAGGCTTGGAATGAATGGAAACGGTGCATTTCGCTAATGTCAGGCGTGGCCGAGAGGGTCAATCTCTCACGGCTGGAGCAACATTGGAATCAGGCTGTTAAAATGGCCCTAGCCCACAGCGCCTGACAGTACTGCTCTAGACCCATCTATCTGGTTTCCTCATTCACCTCAACTCCTGTGGAAGTGCATCAAATGAATTAGCGTGTTATCTGTCGGGAAAAATGCTTCATCCAGATGCTTTCTAGTCATTCTACTACAGGGAGAGGAGCCATGGTGCTGATCCCAGGTCAGAATGTGTCAAGAAAAGGAACGCTTAAAGGGGCAGCAGTTGCCACATCCATTTTTGGACCTCATAAATTAATGATATGTAGGCATCAATTGTTGAAGAATATAACTTCTAAATGTCTCGAGTTTAACAGTGTTAACAGAAGCCAAAATATAAGAATGTTGTATTTCAATGTTTGTAAACAGTCTTTTTTATTTTATTTTATTTAACCTTGTTTTACTAGGCAAGTCAGTTAAGAACAAATTCTTCTTTACATAATAGTACATTTCAACAAACACTATATAGCCTCAAAACATGGTTACAACTTTAATTTTGATATGGTCAGTCCTTGCAGCCATAGCTCTGTCTATGAATTTGAGAGTGGTTACATTTCTCCAGGTCCATGATTGTTTTTTTAAGGAAGATGGTGGAACAGAGCAATGAGCTGTGCTGTTGTTAAGCTGTAACAGTTTCATGTGTTATCCTGTGGGATTCCTTTGTACTTGTTAAACTGTACGATCAATCAATCATGTATTATTTGTCAGTTTTCTACTCTGCATGTCTGTAAATGAACAAATTGTTCTTCTTCTCCAGTCCCCTCCCCTCCTACACCAAAGACTGTTGAAGGGCATGTGTATTTTTGCGAGGACAAGCTTTATACATGTGTGGTCAGCTGCCTTGCAAAATAACAGGACATGAGGTAGGCGTCTGAGTTTTTTTACCCCTGCTTTTCAGTCAAAGTCCAAAGGTCAAAAAGCATCCTCAATTAAAGTGCGTGTGTGCTGGCTTCACACAGAAAAACATTTAAATTACATTTCTCTCAGAAATCTCTCAAAATGATCAAGCAAGTCATTTGTTATTGATTGAGTCACAGTGCAGTGGGAGAAAAATTTACCTCTTGGGCCCACCGAGCGAGAGAACCTCTCTCAAGCCCAGAGATTTCCCCTGCTGCTTGTATTTTCTGAATGCTACTTTATCGTTCTGACTTCGCTCAATAGTGCTCCACAAAAACATTGCCCCCTGGGAACCTATTCAGAGGGGCGGGAAGAGCAAAAAGGTCACTCAGTGCTAGACTCAGGTGCAGTGGCCAAACTCAGTGGTAGTGGACGCCAGGGGGGCTGGCCCAAAAGATCTGCCACCCGCCCTGTGGGGCGGGACCGACCGACCTTGCCGGTTTACAACACTTTGTGTAAGGCCCAATGCGGCGGCCATTATTGTTGCTCTCCAAAGTGCCTCTTCATTTGACCCATGTCTCTTTCTGAGCCATTACAACTGTGTCTCTCCTCCCTTCAGCAACTTAGAGGATGACCCGCTGATGACCCTAACCTGTCAATCACCCAGCCACCTCCTGTTTCTCTGTCTTCTGATTGTAATATAAAGTCAATATAAAGTGTTATGGGCCAACAATGGTATCAGTAGGTTGAATGAATGGAGCTTGTAATTTAAAGGTGGCACGCTCTAACGCCTAAGGGGCCCTTGAAAATAAATGTTTATGGCACTGTGTTAGTGCCTCAAGACCCCAGTTTGAGACAGTTTGCTAAAGGAGGAAAACAATCCTTCCATTAACAGGTCATGTGAATTATTATGTGGATTATAATTAATGGACATTTTTGAAGGGGTTAATACATTTCTCGTAAGGGAAAATCAAGTCTGGAATTTCAAAGTGGAAATGACAGACTTCAGAAGCCTTTTTAAACCTCAAATACACTACAAGTTGTACATTTCCTAAAAGTTCTCCTGAACTGTATTAAAGGGAGAGGATTATTAGTGACCTCCTCCCAAAGGTCCATGTAGGCTCCTGCATGTCTGCTTGGCTGTTCCCATAAACACCTCTTTCTTCCTTTAGACACGTTTATCTATTCCTCCCCTCTTTTTATATTATTCAGGGGAGCCCAATCGACACCAGAGTCTCATTTTCAATGGTGCCCTGAGGACGTCAAAGAAAATATAAAACTACAAGATACAATAACAGGCACATTACATTAGAACATCACAAACATCACAGGCATCATAAAACAAGTTATTAAAGTCAATCAATCAAAACAATTGCACACCTCGGTGAACACGTTTATCATCAGGGTTTTAAACTGCCCTCGTGGCACCAGAGAATCCAAATGTAATGAATTTTGTAAGTGATTCCCCCCAAAATAAAATAAATATACAGATATATCTAGTTCTGTGGTGACCCGAGGAACCTCAAGAGTTGACCAACCCTGTGAATGGGTTCGGCATCTCATGTTTTATACTTTAACAACAACGTCAGACTGTAATGAGGACCAGCCAACCTTTTGATTAGGGTATAGTGGTGAGTATTGAAACTGTTACCTGTGATAAAACGAAAGGCGCCATTGTAGACGGCATCCAAAGGTTTAAGTGATGTCACCATAGTCAAGAACTGTCAGGAAAGTTGACTGTACAATCTGCTTCCTGCTATTTAGAGAGAGGCAATATCTATTTCTAAAAAAGAAGCCCACTTTAAATCTTAGCTTTTTAACAAATTCATCAAAATGTTTTTTAAACATCAAATCTTTATCAATTCAAATGCCCAGATGTATATAGGTGGGAACCCGATCGATGAGAGAACCATCCAATGAATGAAAATGTAGTCCATCTGAAATGTTTTGTTGAGAATTAGAGAACAACGTGTATTTAGTCTTGCCGACACAACACAGCCTGCCTCCCAAATGGTGCACTATTCCCTATATACTCCACTACTTTTGGCCAGGACCCTGTAACGGATGTTGGTGGAAGAAGGTGAGGACCAAGGTGCCGAAACAGTTCTGTCTGGTGCAGACACAAAAACAAAGCAACAACCCACAATACCTTGGTGGGAAAAGGATACCTAAGTATGGTTCTCAAGCCTAGGGAATAAAAGCCTCTCTATGGCCAGGGAGTGACAGACCCATAGGGTCCATTTGGGACAAACCCAGATTCTACTCCCACTTACAGTGCGTTCGGGAAGGTTTCAGACCTCTTCCCTTTTTCAAAATTTTGTTAACTTTACAGCCTTATTCTAAAATGTTTTTTTCTCATCAATCTACATACAATACCCCATTATGACAAAGTGAAAACAGGTTTTTTTTTATGTTTGAAAGTTTATGTAGAAAAACTCCCTGAAATATCTATGTATTCTATGTATTTGCTATGAGACTTGAAATTGAGCTCAGGTGCATCCTGTTTCCATTGATCATCCTTGAGACGTTTCCACATCTTGATTGGAGTCCACCTGTGGTAAATTCAATTGATTGGACATGATTTGGAAAAGCACACACCTGTCTATATAAGGTCCCACAGTTGGCAGTGCATGTCAGAGCAAAAACCAAGCCATGAGGTCGAAGAAATTGTAGAGCTCCGAAACAGGCTTGGGTCGAGGCACAGATCTGGGGAAGGGTACCAAAACATTTCTGTAGCATTGAAGGTCCCCAAGAACACAGTGGCCTCCATAATTCTTAAATGGAAGGAGTTTGGAACCACCAAGACTCTTCCAAGAGCTGGCCGCCCAGCCAAACTGAGCAATCGGGGGAGAAGGACCTTGGTCAGAGAGGGCTCCAGAGTTCCTCTATGGAGAAGGGAGAACCTTCCAGAAGGACAACCATCTCTGCAGCACTCCACCAATCAGGACTTTATGGTAGATTGACCAGACGGAAGTCACTCCTCAGTAAAAGGAACATGACAGCCCACTTGGAGTTTGGCAAAAGGCACCTAAAGGACTCTGACCATGAGAAACAAGATTCTATGGTCTGATGAAACCAAGATTGAACTCTTTCACCAGAATGCCAATCTTGAGGAAACCTGGCACTATCCCTACGGTGAAGCATGGTGGTGGCAGCATCACGCTATGGGGATGGTTTTCAGAGGCAGGCACTGGGAGACTAGTTGGGATCGAGGGAAAGATTAACGGAGCAAAGTACAGAGAGATCCTTGATGAAAACCTGCTCCAGAGCATTCAGGACCTCAGACTGGGGCAAAGGTTCACCTTCCAACAGGAATGGCTCTGAATGTCCTTGAGTGGCCCAGCCAGAGCCCAGACTTGAACCCAATCGAACATCTCCGGAGAGACCTGAAAATAGCTGTGCAGCGACGTTCCCCATCTAACCTGACAGCGCTTGAGAGGATCTGCAGAGAAAGGATGGGATAAACTCCTCAAATACAGGTGTTCCAAGCTTGTAGTGTCATACCCAAGAAGACTCAAGGCTGTAATCACTGCCAAAGTTGCTTCAACAAAGTACTGAGTAAAGGGTCTGAATACTAATGTAAATGTGATATTTCCATTTTTTTATTATACACTTGCAAAGATTTCTAAAATCCTGTTTTTGCTTTGCCATTATGGGGTATTGTGTACAGATTGATGAGGGTAAAAAAACAGTTTAATCAATTTTAGAATAAGGCTGTAACGTAATAAAATGTAGAAAAAGTCAAGTGGTCTGAATACTTTCCAAATGCACTGTAGACTTAGGGTTCCAAGTGAAGGCAAGCCACACTCAGGGGACAGATATCCAATGAATAAGGAAAGGACGGACCTTAAAGGATATTGCCAAAAATAGTTCACCCTCTACGGATCCCATAGCATATGGCTTAACCCCATCTATTAGGATTTATTTACCATACTCAATCAGATGCTGAGGACTTCATGATCCTGCCAGCACACCCACCCAGAACATGAGATTATATAGATGTGCATAGATCATAGATGTCCACCCCAAATTTAATTATATTTTCCAAATCTGACCAAAAGAGGTCTGAGCTGGGACAATTAACCGATAATTATTGACACTGACTATAACGACCACTTATCATGGTCATTTTGCTGATATTGCTCATTACGATAAGTAGCCTATACCAGAGAAATGTGAAGTTTGAAATTAAATAAGAGTGCTAATGTGGGTGATTGTTAATGGGACAATTGATAGCTACAACATTCAATCAAGTAGCAGTAGTTTAACCTCTCTTGGGTAGGGGGCAGTATTTTCACGTCCGGATGAATAGCGTGCGCAAAGTAAACTGCCTGTTACTCAGGCCCAGAAGCTAGGATATGCATATAATTAGAAATATTTGGATAGAAAACACTCTAAAGTTTCTAAAACTGTTAAAATAATGTCTGTGAGTATAACAGAACTGATATGGCAGGCAAACCCTGAGGACAAACCATTCCCCCCAAAAAACAATTCAGCATACCACTGTTTTCAATGGCTGTCACTTTTTTTATAAGGCGAAATCCTCCCAGGTTGCAGCTCCTAGGGCTTCCACTATATGTCTTTAGAAAGAGTTTCATGCTGGTTTTTGGAAAAAATGGCTCCCATTTTGGCTGTAGTGTTTCCAAGCGCGTAAAAGAGAGCGCGTTCTTTGGTATTTTTCTGCGGAAAAGACAATAACGATTCTCATGAAATCTGTTTTTCATGCTTTTGTACGCGGGGTGCTGTCCTCAGATAATCGCATGGTGTGCTTTCGGCGTAAAGCCTTTTTGAAATCTGACACAGCGGCTGGATTAACAAGAAGTTCAGCTTTATTTTGATGTATTACGTGATTTTATGAAAGTTAAATATTTATAATTCTGTAGTTTGAATTTCGCAATCTGCAATTTCACTGGATGTTGGCCAGGTGGGACGCCACCTGCCCATAAGAAGTTTAAAGGGTAGTTAAAAAGATCTGTGGTTGACATTAATGTTGTAAATGTATGATTATATTTATCATTATTGTATTAATTCACGCAATTTATTGCAATATGGATTTTTTTTATAGATATGCTAAAGAGCCCATCTTGAATCTATACAATGGCCTCTTCTGTCACACCCTGATCTGTTTCACCTGTCTTTGTGATTGTCTCCACCCCCCTCCAGGTGTCGCCCATCGTCCCCATTATCCCCTGTGTATTTATTCCTGTGTTCTCTGTTTGCAGCCTGGGAACTACCGATGGATCTCGACTCGCTCATCGCCTTGACCATTCGGATGGATGGACGACTACGGGAATGAAGGAAGGAGAAGAGAGTCGATTCCACCTCGCCTCCGAGGTATCCTGGAAATCCCCGATGGCTCCGTTACCGAGGGAACCCGAGGCTACCCAAGCTTCCATGAGAGCCTCCGAAGACTGACGATTCACCTCTTTCCGAGCCCATGCAACAAGGCAGAGATAGGCTGTCTCCAGCTGAACGTCTATACAGGCTTTACACTAAGAGTTGCCTGTATTGCGGGACTACTGGTCATATTTGTCTCCACCTGTCCACTAAAAGACCAGGCTCACCAGTAGGAGCGAGTACTCTGGTGGGCCATATGGAGAACTTTTCCTCTTGCCTTACTCGCATTCCTTTTCATGCCATGTTGCTGTGGGGGAACCAGGCAAAATCTCTCTGGGTACTCCTCGACTCTGGGGCTGATGAGAGCTTTATGGATGCTACCCTGGCCTCCGAGCTGGATATCCCCACTCAGCCTCTCTCCATTCCCATGGACGTTAGAGCATTGGACGGGCACTCTATTGGCCGGGTCACCCACAGTACCACCCCCATCAACCTACGTGTGTCAGGGAACCACAGTGATATCATCTTGTGGACTCCCAAGCTGCCGGCATCATCCGTCCTTTTGCCTCCCCCGTCAGCACAGGGTTCTTCTTTGTGGAGAAGAAGGACAAAACCCTGCGTCCGTGCATCGACTAACGAGGTCTCAACGACATCACGGTGAAGAACCGCTACCCGCTGCCTCTCATCTCCTCAGCCTTCGAGCCACTCCGGGGTGCCACCGTGTTCTCCAAGCTGGACCTACAGAACGCCTACCACCTGCTGCGGATACGGGAGGGGGATGAGTGTAAGACTGCCTTCAACACGTCCAGTGGCCACTACGAGTACCTGGTCATGCCCTTTGGCCTTACCAATGCCCCTGCTGTGTTCCAGGCTCTGTTTAATGATGTTCTCTGCGACATGTTGAACCAGTTCGTCATTGTCTACCACGATGACATCCATGTCTTCTCCTGCTCCACCCAAGAACATGTGCTCCACATCTGACAGGTTAGAGATGCCGCTTCAAGGTGCGGGACTCTAACCCGGAAGCTTACAAGAAGAAATCCTGCTATGCCCTGCGATGAACCATCAAACAGGCAAAGCGTCAATACAGGCGAGCTAAATCACTTCTATGCTCGCTTCGGGGCAAGTAACACTGAGGCATGCATGAGAGCATCAGCTGTTCCGGATGACTGTGTGATCACACCTTTAAACAGGTCAACATACACAAGGCTGCGGGGCCAGACAGATTACCAGGACGTGTGCTCCGGGCATGTGCTGACCAACTGGCATGTGACATTTTCAACATGTCCCTGATTGAGTCTGTAATACCAACATGTTTCAAGCAGACCACCATAGTCCCTGTGACCAAGAACACAAAGGCAACCTGCCTAAATGTCTACAGACCTGTAGCACTCACGTCCGTAGCCATGAAGTGCTTTGAAAGGTTGGTAATGGATCACATCAACACCATTACCATCACCATTAGAAACCATAGACCCACTCCAATTTGCATACTGCCCAAACAGATCCACAGATGATGCAATCTCTATTGCACTACACACTGCCCTTTCCCACCTGGACAAAATAAACACTTATGTGAGTATACTATTCATTGACTACAGCTCAGCGTTCAACACCATAGTACCCTCAAAGCTCATCACTAAGCTAAGGATCTTGGGAATAAACATCTGCCACGCTGATCCTCAACACTGGGGCTCCCCAGGGGTGCATGCTCAGTCCCCTCCTGTACTCCCTGTTCCCTCATGACTGCACGGCCAAGCCCGTCTCCAACACCCTCATTAAGTTTGCCGATCACCAACAACGACGAGACAGCCTATAGGGAGGAGGTCAGATACCTGGCCGTGTGGTGCCCGGACAACAACCTCTTTCTCAATGTGATCAAGACAAAGGAGATGATAGTGGACTACAGGAAAAAGAGGACCAAGCACGCCCCCAATTTCATCGACGGGGCTGTAGTGGAGCAGGTCGAGATCTTCAAGTTCCTCGGTGCCCCTGCACATTGACTCTGTACCGGTACCCCCCTGTATATAGTCTCGCTTTTGTTATTTTACTGCAGTTCTTTAATTACTTGTTACTTTTATTTATTTGTATTATTTGTACTGCATTGTTGGTTAGGGGCTCATAAGTAAGCATTTCACTGTAAGGTAATACCTGTTGTATTCCTAGCAAGTGACTAAAAACATTTGATTTGATTTACTCTGTGCTGCCTGGTCTCAGCCAACCCCACCACCTGGAGCCAGCAGCTTGTGTGGGTCGAATACGCCCACAACACCCTTCCCTGCTCTGCCACGGGCCTACCACCTTCTGAGTGTTCCCTTGGGTATCAGCCCCCGCTCTTCCCTGAGCAGGAAGAATATCATATCTTCTGCCCAGATGTTTGTCCGCCATTGTCGTCGTACCTGGAGGAGAGCCCTCCTCAAGACCACCTCCAGGTATTGACGACAAGCGGGTCGCCACCGGACCCCGGCTCCCAGGGTATAGTCTCGGGCAGAAGGTATGGCTGTCCACCCGGGATCTGCCCCTACAGGTGGAATCCAGCAAACTCTCCCAGTTTATCAGCCCATTTTCCATTACCAAAATCATTAGCCCCTCTGATGTTCGTCTTCTGTTGCCTCGTACCCTTCATATACATCCTACCTTTCATGTGTCCAGAGTTACACCTCTGTCTCACAGCCCTTTATCTCCTGCTTCCTGCCTGTTTCTTGCTCCTGTTTTCTAGTCCTCGCCCTCTAGCCACCTCTATGTGTGAATGGCATGGTATCAAGGGCACAGGAAAAATAAATCACGGTTCTGATAGTTTTGACATTGAACTTCACAAGGGGTTCTCCAAATCTCCAGGAAAGTATACCGGGGGGCAAATCATTAGGACTCATGGACATGTCAAATGCCACCTCTGACGCACAGATGGAGCAGTGACGAACAAATAGTTTTCTGATCAATATAAATTGGCGTTGAGTTTTGCATGTCATAATTGAGAAGTGTCCAAGCTTGAGTTGAAACATAAAAACTATGGGTAGGGAAGTTTGATTGCTGAACACAAGGTATGTTAAACATCAACCTAATCACGTCGCAGTACAGTACTGTATTATTCTCAGAACCAGAGTATGTGAGCGGAGCTGAAAAATAGACAATATGGCAGGCCTATTGGGCCAAATTAAATTATAGCCTATTGTATAGATAATATAACCTCTAAGAGATCAGATTTTTTGTTTATAAACACTTTGTTACAATAACACACTTAGCTAGCTACCCACCTCATTCCTTTCTGCTGGCATATGCACGTAGTAAGTACACAATCATGCTTTCCAGATACGTGTTTTTTCAGATTCCACAATGATTCTTTAGTTGTGGCCACTACATCACAGCACACCTTCTCTTGCTCTTGGTCCTCCTCATCTTTGTAAGTCACCTTGATTTTGCACATGTGTGTTTCATCAGTTTCTATGAAAATATTTAGCAGCACACAAGTAGACTAAAAATGCATGCTGGGCCGGTTAAAATCCCTGCCTCCACTTCAAGCACCATGGAATGTGACTATGTGAATATGAAAACCAACTCTGAACTTAAAATAGTAAGTAAAACAGTTCTATTCCAAAATCTTTATGTATCAGCTATTTAGGGATGTTTCTGTAGAAGCATAGTGAAATAATGAAATCCAATTGGATGCTAACATTAGCAATGTGCCAACATGACAAACTAGGACATCCAATCTCCTTAGGTAATAAAACGGTGGTTTGATTCTCCCTAGGTAATAAAACAGTGGTTTGATTCTCCCTAGGTAATAAAACAGTGGTTTGATTCTCCCAAGGTAATAAAACGGTGGTTTGAATCTCCCTAGGTAATAAAACGGTGGTTTGATTCTCCCTAGGTAATAAAACGGTGGTTTGAATCTCCTTAGGTAATAAAACGGTGGTTTGATTCTCCCTAGGTAATAAAACGGTGGTTTGACTCTCCCTAGGTAATAAAACAGTGGTTTGATTCTCCCTAGGTAATAAAACGGTGGTTTGATTCTCCCTAGGTAATAAAACAGTGGTTTCATTCTCCCTAGGTAATAAAACAGTGGTTTGATTCTCCCTAGGTAATAAAACAGTGGTTTGATTCTCCCTAGGTAATAAAACAGTGGTTTGATTCTCCCTATGTAATAAAACAGTGGTTTGATTCTCCCTAGGTAATACAACAGTGGTTTGATTCTCCCTAGGTAATAAAACAGTGGTTTGATTCCCCCCTAGGTAATAAAACAGTGGTTTGATTCTCCCTAGGTAATAAAACGGTGGTTTGATTCTCCTTAGGTAATAAAACGGTGGTTTGATTCTCCCTAGGTAATAAAACGGTGGTTTGATTCTCCCTAGGTAATAAAACTGAGGTTTGATTCTCCCTAGGTAATAAAACAGTGGTTTGATTCTCCCTAGGTAATAAAACAGTGGCATGATTCTCCCTAGGTAATAAAACAGTGGTTTGATTCTCCCTAGGTAATAAAATAGTGGTTTGATTCTCCCTAGGTAATAAAACGGTAGTTTGATTCTCCCTAGGTAATAAAAAGGTGGTTTGATTCTCCCTAGGTAATAAAACAGTGGTTTGATTCTCCCTAGGTAATAAAACGGTGGTTTGATTCTCCCTAGGTAATAAAACAGTGGTTTGATTCTCCCTAGGTAATAAAACAGTGGTTTGATTCTCCCTAGGTAATAAAACAGTGGTTTGATTCTCCCTAGGTAATAAAACAGTGGTTTGATTCTCCCTAGGTAATAAAACGGTAGTTTGATTCTCCCTAGGTAATAAAAAGGTGGTTTGATTCTCCCTAGGTAATAAAACAGTGGTTTGATTCTCCCTAGGTAATAAAACGGTGGTTTGATTCTCCCTAGGTAATAAAACAGTGGTTTGATTCTCCCTAGGTAATAAAACAGTGGTTTGATTCTCCCTAGGTAATAAAACAGTGGTTTGATTCTCCCTAGGTAATAAAACAGTGGTTTGATTCTCCCTAGGTAATAAAACAGTGGATTGATTCTCCCTAGGTAATAAAACAGTGGATTGATTCACCCTAGGTAAGAAACCGATTCTCACTAGGTAAGAAAACGATTAAAAACCTATCTAACTGTCCTCTGTCCTACTTCCACACAAAAGTTAGAAATATCAAACTTTGATTTCACCTTGGATGATGAAATGCCAAACTTGGCCGCGGGCCACAGTCCTCTTCCTCTAATGAGCCGGTTCTCTCTCGGGCTAGAACCTCGATGTATGATGTTCACACATCTGTCTAAAGAACATGGGGGCTGCCTTTGAGGAACAAAGCTACTCATCACAGGCAGCGCGAACATAGATATATCGTCCCTGACACAGATAAGGCTACTGTCCTGCAAAACCCTGTGGCTCAGACTGACTCCGTACCGGAGCTCCTGATTGTGATTGGTAAAACACAAAACGCACCCGAGCGGGACTCTTCCTGTCAGGGTCAAGAGGGGTCGAGGAGGAGGGGTGGGGGCCCCAGGGGTGTGCGCCAAATGGAGGATTCTTAATAGCGAGGGTGGGGTATCTACCTGGCCTGGATCACTGGGCCGTATAGAGGAGAAGAGACAGGCAGGGATAGTGCTGTTACTGTGTATACTGTGTATTCTCCAGGTTGGATTCCCTAACCCCTAAGTAGTCAAAATAACTGGTCTATACTGTACATTCTCCAGGTTGGATTCCCTAACCCCTGGGTAGTCAAAATAACTGGTCTATACTGTACATTCCCCAGGTTGGATTCCCTAACCCCTGGGGAGTCAAAATAACTGGTCTATACATTCTCCAGGTTGGATTCCCTAACCCCTGGGTAGTCAAAATAACTGGTCTATACTGTACATTCTCCAGGTTGGATTCCCTAACCCCTGGGTAGTCAAAATAACTGGTCTATACTGCCATGTCCTATTGAGATGTGTGACACTAGGAAGCACATTATAGAAGCCTTGATCCAGGCTTTTTCCAAATATGACACTGACAGGGAAAGGACAGTACTTTTCAAGAATCATGTAAATAAATGTTACTACTAGAGGGGAAAACTAGCCAACCATGAAGGGTCTTCTCAACAGTTGGTGTCAGATCTCAGCCTTAATAAATTGTCACCAAGCCCCATGGCAGTACAGTAGATTTCAGCCTTAATAAAGTGTCACCAAGCCCCATGGCAGTACAGTAGATCTCAGCCTTAATAAAGTGACACCAAGCCCCATGGCAGTACAGTAGATCTCAGCCTTAATACATTGTCACCGAGCCCCATGGCAGTACAGTAGATCTCAGCCTTAATTAAGTGTCACCGAGCCCCATGGCAGTACAGTAGATCTCAGCCTTAATAAAGTGTCACCAAGCCCCATGGCAGTACAGTAGATCTCAGCCTTAATAAAGTGTCACCAAGCCCCATGGCAGTACAGTAGATCTCAGCCTTAATAAAGTGTCACCAAGCCCCATGGCAGTACAGTAGATCTCAGCCTTAATAAAGTGTCACCAAGCCCCATGGCAGTACAGTAGATCTCAGCCTTAATAAAGTGTCACCAAGCCCCATGGCAGTACAGTAGATCTCAGCCTTAATAAAGTGTCACCAAGCCCCATGGCAGTACAGTAGATCTCAGCCTTAATAAAGTGTCACCGAGCCCCATGGCAGTACAGTAGATCTCAGCCTTAATAAAGTGTCACCAAGCCCCATGGCAGTACAGTAGATCTCAGCCTTAATAAAGTGTCACCGAGCCCCATGGCAGTACAGTAGATCTCAGCCTTAATAAAGTGTCACCAAGCCCCATGGCAGTACAGTAGATTTCAGCCTTAATAAAGTGTCACCAAGCCCCATGGCAGTACAGTAGATCTCAGCCTTAATAAAGTGACACCAAGCCCCATGGCAGTACAGTAGATCTCAGCCTTAATAAAGTGTCACCAAGCCCCATGGCAGTACAGTAGATCTCAGCCTTAATAAAGTGTCACCAAGCCCCATGGCAGTACAGTAGATCTCAGCCTTAATAAAGTGTCACCGAGCCCCATGGCAGTACAGTCGATCTCAGCCTTAATAAAGTGACACATATAGCAGATGGAGAAGGCTTGTCACAATTATACAGTTGATCTGTGCCTGAGAGAGGAACCGCCTATGAATCTGCCCTTTACCATCCTTAGTGGTGCCATAACCTCACTAATACAGCACTGTGATTATTATTTTATTTTTTCCCCCAATTTCGTGAGTACGATCTTGTCTCATTGCTGCAACTTTTTGGGGTTTTTGGTTACACAGCTTCCAATTTTTTCACTGTGAGAATATCATTTTTGCCCCCTTGATTCCTTGCGTCCTCTCCTCGCCTCCTTCTCAAAACGCATTGGAAGAGGTTCCATGGTACTTCACCTAATCTACTCCTTCGATGCATTTTGAGGAAGGCGCGAGGAGGGGGGACACGAGGACGTGAGGAATCAAGGAAATCCCATTGAGAATTCCACCATCTCTGATGGTGTGTGCCTGATCCTTCCTCTGACGTACAGCAGAGCAGAGATTGACATTCTGATTTCTGCCAGAGGGCAGAGGCAACTCATTGACCCTCTGTGCGACTTGCTTCTTCCCTGAGACGACCTCCAGAGAAGCTTATGTTACATGGGGCCCGTCTCAAATGCACCCTATTCCCTACAAAGTAAACTATGTTCATATTCTGTATACACCTTATGGGCCGTGGACAAAAATAATGCACTATGTATAGTAAATAGGGTGCCATTTGGGATGCACATGTTCAGTCAATACTCAAGCTGACTGGGCTTTCGCACAGCACCATTTATAATTGTCTTCAAGACACCCACTTGACAGGTAACTAAGATATGTAGATGTACATAATTGGGTCATAGTATATATCAGTATAGCATCCAATTCACTTGAGAAACTACCTCACTGATATGATATATTGCATGGATTGAGTGGTGCAGTTAAACGTATATAAATATTGCATTGTGCCATTAATCAATATCAGGTCAATTACATATAATATAGAAGGCGAGGTTGTCAGTATCCCACCCACTGATCCTGTTGAATTCTTATAAATCTAGGCCCATATTCATAAAGAATAAGAGAGCTGATCTAGGGTCAGTTTAGACTTTTAAGTCATAATGAATAAGAAGGGGGACCTGATTCTAGAGCAGTACTCTAGGATGATATGTGAATACAGGCCCAGATCTTATTTAAAAATAATGGGCAAACACATACTGAAGTCCAACTTTAACAACAGCTTTGCTGTTCTTACACTGATCACATAATGTGTGTATTAGTAAGGCATCTGCCCTCAACGAACCCATTATCACAGAGACACCATTTACCCTGGCACACTGCAGAAGGGCTGAATGTTTTGTGCCATGATCAATCATCCATTTCAAGCTCTCGCTCTGCCTTTTGGTTTTCTGTACGTCCAAAGTTGAACCACGTCTCGTCTAATTGGCCACCGAGCTCCAGTTGGCTATATTAAATAATGGGCATGTCTTTCAAGCCACGTCTTTGAACCAATGGAAATGATCAGTGCAGCAAGTTGAAAGTCGCATAGTTCATTTCCCAGGATAACCAGGCGTGCAATTAGCATTTGACAAAGATGGGGAAAAGAAATGGCTTCCTTCAGTGTTTGGAGGCCTGTATTTAGAAGGGGGAGGAAGAGAAATTAATGGACTCTGTGGCTTTTTGCTTCTTCAATCGAACCCGTGTCTATCTGACGGGGAGGCAGATGGCCCACCCCTGGTCACGAGGAATCTGACGGGGAGGCAGATGGCCCACCCCTGGTCACGAGGAATCTGACGGGGAGGCAGACGGCCCACCCCTGGTCACGAGGAATCTGACGGGGAGGCAGACGGCCCACCCCTGGTCACGAGGAATCTAGCGGCGAGGCTGACGGCCCACCCCTGGTCATGAGGAATCTGACGGCGAGGCTGACGGCCCACCCCTGGTCACGAGGAATCTGACGGCGAGGCAGACGGCCCACCCCTGGTCACGAGGAATCTGACGGCGAGGCAGACGGCCCACCCCTGGTCACGAGGAATCTGACGGCGAGGCAGACGGCCCACCCCTGGTCACGAGGAATCTGACGGCGAGGCAGACGGCCCACCCCTGGTCACGAGGAATCTGACGGCGAGGCTGACGGCCCACCCCTGGTCACGAGGAATCTGACGGCGAGGCAGACGGCCCACCCCTGGTCACGAGGAATCTGACGGCGAGGCAGACGGCCCACCTCTGGTCACGAGGAATCTGACGGCGAGGCAGACGGCCCACCCCTGGTCACGAGGAATCTGACGGCGAGGCAGACGGCCCACCCCTGGTCACGAGGAATCTGACGGCGAGGCAGACGGCCCACCCCTGGTCACGAGGAATCTGACGGCGAGGCAGACGGCCCACCCCTGGTCACGAGGAATCTGACGGCGAGGCAGACGGCCCACCCCTGGTCACGAGGAATCTGATGGCGAGGCGGATGGCCCACCCCTGGTCACAGGGAATAAGAGGTGAGAACTTAATTTCATCGCCACGCCGTCAAACGCCTCTGCCAACGTCTCATTGCGGCCATGACGTTTTCAATTTTCTGCCTGGCCTCCAACCGCGTCTGGAAATAAATTCTCTCTCCTCCAAGTGTTAAATGAACGATTGGATATGCAAATCACAGGCCTGCTAAGATGGCCTTCTGCCATGAAGGGAGGAGAGGGGAGTCAGTCCCCAGAATATCCCTTGCTCTAAATATGACAACTTCACTGATTCATTAGTCTGAGTTTTAAACAACATGGGCGCCCCTGAAAAAAGTGTGACAATTGACTAAAGACCTCCAGAAGGCCTTTAAATCCTTACAGACAAAAGCTAACCTTAAGTATGACATACTGTCATGCGAGACACAATTAGTATTACCAGAACTCAAACACTCCAACTTTCCCACAGTTTTACTATTCACCGACGGCCAATTGGGGGTTTGATTTGGAGAATTTTTTTAATCAGTTTTATTAATCACGTTTTAAATGTGTGAGCATAAGAGTTGAGGGATGGTGCTGAAAAATGTCATGCTTAATATGCCCATAGTCCTAAGGAGGCACTTGATCTTGGTGAACAGTAGGAACATCAATAATGTAGCAGAACTCCCAGACAAATGGCATTTCTATTAAAACTAATGTGGCCCTGTGTTAGCATCACCCACGTAGGTACCTTTACGTACACTGTATCTGCACGTGTGCACAAGAGAGTGCCTCCTGCTTCATACTTGCTTTGTTTGTGTCTGAAGCCGGGCATTTGTGGTAATGTCACATTGTTGAATGGAGGCCGTTTCAGCTTTGGTAAGATCTTTGGTCAGAGGGCACTAGTAAGGACAGAGGTTTTAATAAGAGACGTTTTGAGGTGCTGGAACCTGAAAGCTACCAAGTGGTTCTTCACATTCATATATTCTGGAATAAGCACCTGTGACCAACCAAGAGTCTCTTGTTCACCAAAGGGCTGTTTTAGCCCACTGAGCTCAAGCCTAAATATCGTCTCAGGGAGCTAACGACCTGAAGACTAAAGACTTGCGTTAGCTCCCTGAGACGATATTTAGGCTTGAGCTCAGTGGGCTAAAACAGCCCTTTGATGTGTTTGCCCACATCAATGTGACATTACCACAAATGCCCGGCTTCAGACACAAACAAAGCAAGTATGAAGCAGGAGCCACTCTCTTGTGCACACGTGCAGATACAGTGTACGTAAAGGTACCTACGTGGGTGATGCTAACAAGGGCAGCCTCTTGCTTTACAACCTCTCAATAGAGTCTTTGTTTGTGCCACTGTTTATTCTCAGGTTATATCACTGAGTCTCAGCGCAACAGCTGAACATGTTCCATTCCAAGATCAAGGTTTCTATTTCTAGAACACATGTGTGTTTGATAACATGCATGAGATGCCGCATTCATACATATTTCAAATGCATATCATTCAGAGGGGGTGTAACATTAACCCCCCACTCCCCTGAACATTAACACTAGGTGGGAATTTGCTTTAACAGGTCAGAATCTCTCAAGGACAAGAGGAAGACTGTGTGGCAATGAATGACTTCCACAATCCATCAGGCTCCTGTCCTTCCTGAGCGATGATGGAGGTCGTTATTCCATCCTGACACCTCCACGCCACAGCCTCTCCTTCACATGTGGTCCTTTAGACAGTGTGTTTTCTTTTAACTGGTAAGTGTAGTGATATTTCTTTAAGGCTTTTGGCCAAGGCGTGAGTTGATGCCGCATGCAGGAAAGGAGGGAGAAAGAGAGAAATGGATGCAGCCTTGTGAAGCTCAGTACATGACAGGGCAGACGCCCTCTACTCTCTGAGGCGTGGGTTACAGGCGTGGATCAGTCACCTGTCATGGATCAGCCACCTGTCATGGATCAGTCCTACGTCATGCATCAGTCACCTGTCATGGATCAGCCACCTGTCATGGATCAGCCACCTGTCATGGATCAGTCACCTGTTATTATGTGGTTGACTACCATCTTGGATCAGTCACCCGTCATGGATCAGTCCTACGTCATGGATCAGTCCTACATCATGGATCAGTCCTACGTCATGGATCAGTCCTACGTCATGGATCAGTCCTACATCATGGATCAGTCCTACATCATGGATCAGTCCTACGTCATGGATCAATCACCCGTCATGGATCAGTCCTACATCATGGATCAGTCCTACGTCATGGATCAGTCACCCGTCATGGATCAATCACCTGCCATAATGTGGTTGACTATCATAAACAACAGTAGGAAAATAAGTCCACTTGTGAGCACTTGATGATGACGAGTCCAAAATAATAGCTCCTTAACGACATGGCTCTCCACTCTCTCTAATATTGTGAGTTATTACACTCCAAAGGAGAGGAGTGTGGGATGATTGACGGGAGAGATTAACGTGACTGGCAGTGGCTACAAACATACCCAGCGACGTGCCGACGCCACCCACGCACAGGCAGGCATTTGCCTTTCCTCCTCTTCCAGCGTCAGGTCCATTCTGTTTACACATCAGGTTGAATTCCCTCAAAGGGCACAGCAGTCAGTTTTTACCACATCACCGGGTTACCTTGCACTCCTAAACTTAGACAGAATAAGCCTATAGGTGCTTGTAATGGCAGAACAGGCCTATAGAAAGGCACAACGGGCATATTATGTGCCAGCATTGACACAGGCAAGCTCTCTCTCACACACCTGTAGCAGTGACAATTCACCACAGAAAGAAGCAGACTAACAAAACCTCCTTCATCCATCTAGCTGCTCAGACGATCTTATAGGAGACAATATTAAAAAGGCATGCATAAAGATGACGGCCCTATTGGCACTCAAAAACATTTAATACCTTTTTTGCATCCAATATGCAAGTACATAAACAGTTATGGAGCGGTGGGGGTGGGGGGTCATATTTGAGCGAATTCCTGAAATCAAATGGTTTCATGGAGCAGGCAGCTCTGAATGAAAACAGGAAGAGAGCGAGCATGTTGCCATGACAACAGGCTGAGCGAGCACAAGCATGGGCTGGGGTCGGAAGCATCTCCAGGCGCGCGGCGGGCGGGCGGTAGCGGCAACCCAGACGGTGTGGGTTTAACCTCTTAAGTGGCGGGAAGCAAAGCGCCAGTCTCTGATGGGATCATGGGAAAGCGTAGGAAAGAGTCAGAACCTGGGCGTAGGGGGACCTCCGCCTCGAGTCACTGTATGCAAGCACAAACAACATGATAATGGTAATGAGTTGTTTTACCACCCCAATCCTGCCACGGCCAACTACAGAGATACAAGGATAGACAAACAAACTGATTAGCAGCACAGGAAAACACACAAACACAACTGGGCATAACTTAAGGGGAGAGGCTGCTCAGCGTGGGGAGAACAGTATGGATTCATGAATCTGTAGGACACACACACACACACACACACACACACACACACAACTGCTGTTGTTATCAGCTAGCATAAGCATTCACAGATGGAGGAGCACATTGACATTTGGAAGCCTGCTATGTGACGTCAGCAGGGGGGATTTGAAGGAGCTAATTCTAAGGGTTTTCCTCCAATCAGTAATCGGTTCCCAGCACTACCAGAATTCTCTGAGCATTCTAAGGCCAGTTCTAGCTCCTATTCCATGAGAGAGTTTCAATGAACACTGGGCAAATAGACACTAGACACTAGAACACATCTGTAGAATGATGTCAGAAATGGAGAAACTCGAGTCATATGGAGCTGTAGCTCTTGCACCTTCACATACTGTGCAAACTCATGGTGTGCATCTCAAATGGCACCAAGTTCTCTACATGCTGTGGGAATAGGGTGCCAGGGAATAGGTTGCTATTTGGGACGCACCCATATACATTCTAATTTTATTGGTCACATACAGATGTTATTGTGGGTGTAGCGAAATGCTTGTAATATCCATACACACGTATCATCATAATCACCACCCCAACTACTGTTGTCATTGTCACCATCACCATCATAACCATGCAACACACTGCCCTGTAAACAGAAGCAGCATTGTTCAAAACACATTATCCTCCCTACAGCAAATCCCAGACTGAGATCCTGACTGTGGTGTTGTGGTCTTCCTGTCTGTTTTAGCAGAGGTCCAAGTTGAGGGGCAAGGAGGTCGTCAAAGTTTAGGGGCACGGAAGAGGTCAAAGTTGAGGAGCACGGAGGAGGTCAAAGTTGAGGGGCATGGAAGAGGTCAAAGTTGAGGGACACGGCAGAGGTCAAAGTTGAGGGGCAAGGAGAAGGTCAAAGTTTAGGGGCACGGAAGAGGTCAAAGTTGAAGAGCACGGAGGAGGTCAAAGTTGAGGGGCACGGAAGAGGTCAAAGTTGAGGGACACGGCAGAGGTCAAAGTTGAGGGGCCCGGAAGACTAGATTGCGTTGAGAGAACTCATAATATGACTACCTCAAATGGCAACACCAGTGTTAATTAAAACAACTGGAGATAACTTCTCAAGCTTTAGCATTTATATGTGACAGAAAACAAAGCCAGGATAGGGGACGGGGCCTGTGTTCTGGGACCTGTCCTTGCTTTCATCCGTCATTGCTGAAAGGCATGTGAGATGTGGGGATTTGGTCCCTCCGTTAAGTGTTTGCTGTAGACATGCTCTCTTGTCTTGGTGCGAGTCAGTTCTGGTAGGAAAAGACAAGTGCATTTTTCACTGTCTAATCCGTGGGACTAATTTAAGATAATGCCCACTGGCATCAGTCGTTCTCTGGTATAACAGTGACTGAGGGGAAGGCGGTGGTGGCTGGAGTTGCAGCAACGCCAACCAGCCATCTAATTTACATGGGAATAAGTCTTCATTATTATACTTTAACACCCTGTCAAGGGAGGATTAGGAGCCTGTGGGTTCTCTAGCACACGCAGTCTGGGGAGGTGAGAGATCTCAGCCTCGCAGCGCTCAGGGGAGAAGTGAAGCCCAGGAGCACAGGAATAACATGAGAGAGGGGCTTAGGCATCAAAGTGAAGCAGTCAGGCAGCCTCCTCCACCACACTGAGACATGAGATTACCATGAGCATCATCAGAGGAGCATGGGGGAGCGAACTCTATGAACGCAATTACAGAAATACTGTAGTTGAAGGCTGAGTGGGGGCTTTGTTTGTAATTTCTTATCTGTGTCACTCCGTTCTGACTCCTGAAGAGAGAGAGAGAGAGAGAGAGAGAGAGAGAGAGAGAGAGAGAGAGAGCGTGCGTGCGTGTGTGGTCATCGTCATAACCCCTCCCACTAACAGTTCGCTAGGTATTGACTGACTGGAAGAAGGCGACAACGCCTCCATTCCTTCCTCCTTGCCACTACCTTAAAAATGTAGATTGCCGGCAGACAGAGCTTCGGATTAGACGGTTGGGGAAATAATGAATTATTGACTGAATCAATGGTCCAGACGTTTTATCGCCTTGTGTGGTGCTCTCTGTACTCCTGGTGTGGTGCTCTCTGTACTCCTGGTGTGGTGCTCTCTGTACTCCTGGTGTGGTGCTCTCTGTACTCCTGGTGTGGTGCTCTCTGTACTCCTGGTGTGGTGCTCTCTGTACTCCTGGTGTGGTGCTCTCTGTACTCCTGGTGTGGTGCTCTCTGTACTCCTGGTGTGGTGCTCTCTATACTCCTGGTGTGGTGCTCTCTATACTCCTGGTGTGGTGCTCTCTATACTCCTGGTGTGGTGCTCTCTATACTCCTGGTGTGGTGCTCTCTATACTCCTGGTGTGGTGCTCTCTATACTCCTGGTGTGGTGCTCTTTGTACTCCTGGTGTGGTGCTCTCTGTACTCCTGGTGTGGTGATCTCTATACTCCTGGTGTGATGCTCTCTATACTCCTGGTGTGGTGCTCTCTATACTCCTGGTGTGGTGCTCTCTATACTCCTGGTGTGGTGCTCTCTATACTCCTGGTGTGGTGCTCTCTATACTCCTGGTGTGGTGCTCTCTATACTCCTGGTGTGGTGCTCTCTATACTCCTGGTGTGGTGCTCTCTATACTCCTGGTGTGGTGCTCTCTATACTCCTGGTGTGATGCTCTCTATACTCCTGGTGTGGTGCTCTCTATACTCCTGGTGTGGTGCTCTCTATACTCCTGATGTGGTGCTCTCTATACTCCTGGTGTGGTGCTCTCTATACTCCTGGTGTGATGCTCTCTATACTCCTGGTGTGGTGCTCTCTATACTCCTGGTGTGGTGCTCTCTATACTCCTGGTGTGATGCTCTCTATACTCCTGGTGTGGTGCTCTCTATACTCCTGGTGTGGTGCTCTCTATACTCCTGGTGTGGTGCTCTCTATACTCCTGGTGTGGTGCTCTCTGTACTCCTGGTGTGGTGCTCTCTATACTCCTGGTGTGGTGCTCTCTATACTCCTGGTGTGGTGCTCTCCATACTCCTGGTGTGGTGCTCTCTATACTCCTGGTGTGGTGCTCTCTATACTCCTGGTGTGGTGCTCTCTATACTCCTGGTGTGGTGCTCTCTATACTCCTGGTGTGGTGCTCTCTATACTCCCCCGGTTTGGGGTCAAAGACAGTTATCTACTGGAGACTTTGATTGACAAGTTATGTCAAGATGCAGGAGAAAGAGAGGGATCAAATAAATAAATAACGTTGTTATTGACTGTATCTATGTATCAAAAGCAAAAGGGAGAGTGGCCAGGTCCTTTATTCATAAAGAGTCTCAGAGAAGGCGTGCTGATCAAATCAAATTGTATGTATCACATGCCCTGAATAGCCCTGGTGTAGACTGTACAGTGAAATGTTGCTTACGAACCATTCCCAACGATGCAGAGTTTAAAAATAATAATATAAAATAAAATAGTAACTAACACAAGAGGAATATGATCAAATACACAATGGAGCTATATACAAGGAGTACCAGTACCAGATCAATGTGGAGCTCTATACAGGGAGTACCAGTACCAGATCAATGTGGAGCCATATACAGGGAGTACCAGTACCAGATCAATGTGGAGCTATACACAGGGAGTACCAGTACCAGATCAATGTGGAGCTATATACAGGGAGTACCAGTACCAGATCAATGTGGAGCTATATACAGGGAGTACCAGTACCAGATCAATGTGGAGCTATATACAGGGAGTACCAGATCAATGTGGAGCTATATACAGGGAATACCAGTACCAGATCAATGTGGAGCTATATACAGGGAGTACCAGTACCAGATCAATGTGGAGCTATATACAGGGAGTACCAGTACCAGATCAATGTGGAGCTATATACAGGGAGTACCAGTACCAGATCAATGTGGAGCTATATACAGGGAGTACCAGATCAATGTGGAGCTATATACAGGGAATACCAGTACCAGATCAATGTGGAGCTATATACAGGGAGTACCAGTACCAGATCAATGTGGAGCTATATACAGGGAGTACCAGTACCAGATCAATGTGGAGCTATATACAGGGAGTACCAGTACCAGATCAATGTGGAGCTATATACAGGGAGTACCAGTACCAGATCAATGTGGAGCTATATACAGGGAGTACCAGTACCAGATCAATGTGGAGCTATATACAGGGAGTACCAGTACCAGATCAATGTGGAGCTATATACAGGGAGTACCAGTACCAGATCAATGTGGAGCTATATACAGGGAGTACCAGTACCAGATCAATGTGGAGCTATATACAGGGAGTACCAGTACCAGATCAATGTGGAGCTATATACAGGGAGTACCAGTACCAGATCAATGTGGAGCTATATACAGGGAGTACCAGTACCAGATTAATGTGGAGCTATATACAGGTAGTACCAGTACCAGATCAATGTGGAGTTATATACAGGGAGTACCAGTACCAGATCAATGTGGAGCTATATACAGGGAGTACCAGTACCAGATCAATGTGGAGCTATATACAGGGAGTACCAGTACCAGATCACTGTGGAGTTATATACAGGGAATACCAGTACCAGATCAATGTGGAGCTATATACAGGGAGTACCAGTACCAGATCAATGTGGAGCTATATACAGGGAGTACCAGTACCAGATCAATGTGGAGCTATATACAGGGAATACCAGTACCAGATCAATGTGGAGCTATATACAGGGAGTACCAGTACCAGATCAATGTGGAGCTATATACAGGGAGTACCAGTACCAGATCAATGTGGAGCTATATACAGGGAGTACCAGTACCAGATCAATGTGGAGCTATATACAGGGAGTACCAGTACCAGATCAATGTGGAGCTATATACAGGGAGTACCAGTACCAGATCAATGTGGAGCTATATACAGGTAGTACCAGTACCAGATCAATGTGGAGCTATATACAGGGAGTACCAGTACCAGATCAATGTGGAGCTATATACAAGGAGTACCAGTACCAGATCAATGTGGAGCTATATACAGGGAGTACCAGTACCAGATCACTGTGGAGTTATATACAGGGAGTACCAGTACCAGATCAATGTGGAGCTACATACAGGGAGTACCAGTACCAGATCAATGTGGAGCTATATACAGGGAGTACCAGTACCAGATCAATGTGGAGTTATATACAGGGAGTACCAGTACCAGATCAATGTGGAGCTATATACAGGGAGTACCAGCACCAGATCAATGTGGAGCTATATACAGGGAGTACCAGTACCAGATCAATGTGGAGCTATATACAGGGAGTACCAGATCAATGTGGAGCTATATACAGGGAGTACCAGATCAATGTGGAGCTATATACAGGGAGTACCAGTACCAGATCAATGTGGAGCTATATACAGGGAGTACCAGATCAATGTGGAGCTATATACAGGGAGTACCAGATCAATGTGGAGCTATATACAGGGAGTACCAGTACCAGATTAACGTGGAGCTATATACAGGGAGTACCAGTACCAGATCAATGTGGAGCTCTATACAGGGAGTACCAGTACCAGATCAATGTGGAGCTATATACAGGTAGTACCAGTACCAGATCAATGTGGAGCTATATACAGGGAGTACCAGTACCAGATTAACGTGGAGCTATATACAGGGAGTACCAGTACCAGATCAATGTGGAGCTCTATACAGGGAGTACCAGTACCAGATCAATGTGGAGCTACATACAGGGAGTACCAGTACCAGATTGATGTGGAGCTAAAAACTTGTTTTTAAACCACTCCACAAATTTCTTGTTAACAAACTATAGTTTTGGCAAGTCGGTTAGGACATCTACTTTGTGCATGACACAAGTCATTTTTCCAACAATTGTTTACAGACAGATTATTTAACTTATAATTCACTGTAGCACAATTCCAGTGGGTCAGAAGTTTACATATACTAAGTTGACTGTGCCTTTAAACAGCGTGGACAATTCCAGAAAATTATGTCATGGCTTTAGAAGCTTCTGAGGCTAATTGACATGATTTCAGTCAATTTGAGGTGTACCCGTGGATATTGTTCAAGGCCTACCTTCAAACTCAGTGCCTCTTTGCTTGACATCATGGGAAAATCAAAAGAAATCAGCCAAGACATCAGGAAAAAATTGTAGACTTCCACAAGTCTGGTTCATCATTGGGAGCAATTTCCAAATGCCTGAAGGTACCACGTTCCTCTGTACAAACAATAGTATGCAAGTATAATCTCCAGACTAAACTCCGGACCATGCAGCCATCATACCGCTCAGGAAGGAGACGCGTTCTGTCTCCTAGAGATGAACGTACTTTGGTGCAAAAAGTGCAAATCAATCCCAGAACAACAGCAAATGACCTTGTGAAAATGCTGGAGGAAACCGGTACAAACGTATCTATATCGACAGTAAAACAAGTCCTATATCAACATAACCTGAAAGGCCACACAGCAAGGAAGAAGCCACTGCTCCAAAACCACAATAAAAAAGCCAGACTACGGTTTGCAACTGCACATGGGGACAAAGATCGTACTTTTTGGTGAAATGTCCACTGGTCTGATGAAACAAAAATAGAACTGTTTGGCCATAATGACCATTGTTATGTTTATAGGGAAAATGGGGAGGCTTGCAAGCCAAAGAACACTATCCTAACCGTGAAGCACAGGGGTGGCAGCATCATGTTGTGGGGGTGCTTTGCTGCAGGAGGGATTGGTGCACTTCACAAAATAGATGGCTTCATGAGAAAGGAAAAATATGTGGATATATTGAAGCAACATTTCAAGACATCAATCAGTAAGTTAAAGGTTGGTCGCAAATTCGTTTTCCAAATGGACAATGACCCCAAGCATACTTCCAAAGTTGTGGCAAAATGGCTTAAGGACAACAAAGTCAAGGTATTGGAGTGGCCATCACAAAGCCCTGACCTCAATCCCATAGACAATTTGTGGGCAGAACTGAAAAAGTGTGTGCGAGCAAGGAGGCCTACAAACCTGACTCCGTTACACCAGCTCTGTCAGGAGGAATGGGGCAAAATTCACCCAACTTATTGTGGGAAGCTGTGAAAGGCTACCCGAAACATTTGACCCAAGTTAAACAATTTAAAGGCAATGCTACCAAATACTAATTGAGTGTATGTAAACTTCTGGGAATGTGATGAAAGAAATAAAAGCTGAACTAAATCATTTTCTCTACTATTATTCTGACATTTCACATTCTTAAAATAAAGTGGAGATCCTAACTGACCTAAGACAGGGAATTTTTTACTAGGATTAAATGTCAGGAATTGTGGAAAAACTAAGTTTAAATGTATTTGGCTAAGGTGTTTGTACATCCGACTTGAACTGTATATACAGGGAGGACCAGTATCTAATCAATGTATAGCTATTTACATATTTACATGTACATGAAGGCAGGGTAAAGTGACTAGGCATCAGGATAGATAATAATAAGGTATTTGAGGTAGATATGTACATGAAGGCAGGGTAAAGTGACTAGGCATCAGGATAGATAATAATAAGGTATTTGAGGTAGATATGTACATGAAGGCAGGGTAAAGTGACTAGGCATCAGGATAGATAATAATAAGGTATTTGAGGTAGATATGTACATGAAGGCAGGGTAAAGTGACTAGGCATCAGGATAGATAATATTAAGGTATTTGAGGTAGATATGTACATGAAGGCAGGGTAAAGTGACTAGGCATCAGGATAGATAATAGTAAGGTATTTGAGGTAGATATGTACATGAAGGCAGGGTAAAGTGACTAAGCATCAGGATAGATAATAATAAGGTATTTGAGGTAGATATGTACATGAAGGCAGGGTAAAGTGACTAGGCATCAGGATAGATAATATTAAGGTATTTGAGGTAGATATGTACATGAAGGCAGGGTAAAGTGACTAGGCATCAGGATAGATAATAATAAGGTATTTGAGGTAGATATGTACATGAAGGCAGGGTAAAGTGACTAGGCATCAGGATAGATAATATTAAGGTATTTGAGGTAGATATGTACATGAAGGCAGGGTAAAGTGACTAGGCATCAGGATAGATAATAATAAGGGTAAAATAAAGAACGGAGTAGCAGCAGCATATAATGACTGTAAAAGTGTGTCTGTCTGTGTGAATGTGTGTGTATGTACAGTATGTATGTATGTGTGTGTGTTTGTGTTGTGTCGGTATGCGTGTGTGTGTGTAGTGTTTGTGAATGTGTGAGGGTTTTGTGTCGGTGTAAAAGCTTAGTGTGTGTGAGTGAGTGTGTATATGGTGTGTATATAAAGTGGATGTTCGCAGGGTCAGTGCAAGAGTCAGTACAGACAGTTCGGGTAACATTAATTGTAGTCTGGCTATTTAGCAGCCTTTATGGCTTGGGGTAGAATCTGTCTCTGAGCTTGTTGGTCTGAGAGCAGATGCTTCGATACCGTTTTCCGGTCAGCACCACCCTTTGTAGCGCTTTGCTGTCAAGGGAGGTGATATTGCCATACCAAGTGGTGATGCAGCCAGTCAAGTTGCTCTCAATGGTGCAGCTGTAGAACTTTTTGAGTATCTGAGGGCTCATGCCAAATCTTTTCAGCCTCCTGGGGAGGAAGAGGCACTGCTGTGCCCTCTTCACAACTGTGCGGGTGTGTGTGGACCATTTTAAGTCATTAGTGACGTGGACACCAAAGAACTTGAAGCTCTCGATCCGGTCCACAAAAGCCCTGTCACTGTGGATGGGAGTGTGCTCTCCCCTCTTTCTCCTATAGTCCACAATCAGCTCCTTGGTCTTACTAACGTTGAGGGAGAGATTGTTATCCTGGCACCACACTGCTAAGTCTCTGACCTCCTCCCTGTAGGCTGACTCATGATGATGGTGTTGAAGTCATGCACGGCC
This sequence comes from Oncorhynchus mykiss, assembly GCF_013265735.2. Taxonomy (NCBI): domain Eukaryota; kingdom Metazoa; phylum Chordata; class Actinopteri; order Salmoniformes; family Salmonidae; genus Oncorhynchus; species Oncorhynchus mykiss. The sequence continues at coordinate 69,413,091 of NC_048579.1, forward strand.
ACACAGTCGTGGGTGAACAGGGAGTACATGAGGGGACTAAGCACACACCCCTGAGGGGCCTCGTGTTGAGGGTCAGCGTGGCAGAGGTGTTGTTGCCTACCCTCACCACCTGGGGCAGGCCCGTCAGGATGTCCAGGATCTAGTTGCAGAGGGAGGGGTTCCGTCCCAGGGGCCCAAGCTTGGTGATGAGCTTGGAGGGGACTATTATGTTGAACGCTGAGCTGTAGTCTATGAACAGCAATCTCACATACTTATTTCCCCTCTTGCCCAGGTGGGAGAGGGCAGTGTGAAGTGCAATTGAGATTGTGTCATCTGTGGATCTGTTGGGACGGTATGTGAATTGGAGTGGGTCTAAGGTGTCTGGGATGATGATGTTGATGTGTGACATGACCAGCCTTTCAAAGCACTTCATAATTACAGATGTGAGTGCTACAGGCACTTAGGCAGGTTACCTTGGAGCTCTTGGGAACAGGGACAAGGTGGTCAATTAAAATGATGTTGGGATTACAGACTGGGACAAGGAGAGATTGAAAATGTCTGTGAAGACACCTGCCAGCTGGTCTGCGCATGCTTTGAGAACACACCCTGGTATTCTGTCTGGCCTGGCGGCCTTATGATTGTTAACCTGTTTTAACGTTTTGCTAACATCGGCCATGCAATGCGAGATCACACAGTCATATGGAAAAACAGGGGCTTTCATGCAAGGCACAGTGTTAAATTCCTCGAAACGAGCATAAAAGGCCTTTAGCTCGTTTGGGAGTTCTGTATCGCTGGACAGCTCATGGCAGGGTTTCCCTTTGTAATCTGTTATTGTCTGCAAACACTACCACATACAACGAACGTCGTAGCCGGTGAACTAGGATTACACCTTCCTGCTATATTGTCTATTTGCATGTCTTGCATGTTTGATGTCTCTCGTCAGAGGTCGTAGCGGGATTTATTGCATGAGTCCATGTCCATGTCCCGTTCATTGTAAGCGGTAGCGGTAGACTTTAGCCCAGCGTGGATCTAGGATCAGTTGTGCCTTTTAGATCATAATGGAAAATTATTACATGGGCAGTGGGGATCTGATCCTAGATCAGCACTCCTACTCTGAGTGACAAGCTTTGTGGATACGGGCCCTGGCTTCATTATTCTATTAGCCCAAGACAGCCCTGTCTGTTTCAAGGCACCATCAACAGCACAATCTCCCCAGGGAGATGCTATTAATGGGCCTCCTACTAGTGAGAGATGAGCTGGATATAAACAAGGCCGTTTAGGCAGGAGGGAGATGAGACAGGAGGTCATTTTAGAGTCTGTAAATGATGGGGTATACATTGTGACATGACAGTGGCCAGGAGCCTCTGGAGCTCTGACTCCACAGCCAGTCGGCCAATGAGATGGTTATTTACTGCCTATTGAGCAAAACAACTGTATGACAGTAAACACTAGTCCTTCACTGGTCATGTGAGCATACAGTTGGCATGGATAAGGTAGGTAGATATGTCGGAGGCTCACCCTAACATTTCAGTAAGAGAAGACACGTTTGCCAGGTGTACAATGAACAAATGATTGACAGCAACCTATAGAATTCGACTTAAATCAACAAGAAATAACTGATAGATAACCAAGTATGTAAAAGAGAATTGTAAGTGACAATTAGTCTAATGGCCTCTGCGATACGTAAATATTCTGAAATACTTTCTCACACAGGCTGTTAATATACGGGGCACATCTCACTCCAACGTGTAATATTCTCCATGAGCATTTCAATCAAAAGCAATCCATTCAAGGTCCTGTTTTAGTGTTTACATTGTTGCACTGATCGAATTTAGGCTCATGTCGTGAGTTATTGCGGTAAACATTTCAAATGAATTGATATGTTAAACTTATATTTTGAAATTAATTAATAATTTTAAATAAATCACCGCCCGAAACTTGTTCGTAAAAGTAGGCTTAAGGCCAAATTCGTAATGTTTCTGGTATAGGATTGCAGATAAATGGTACAATTTGGGAATATGGTGGTGTGGCTAACCACAGGTTCTACATTAGCCTATTTCTGTTGAGTGATGGACCATTCCATCACCCATCTATTATATGGCATGCTCAATATCAAACAAACCCAACCGACAGAAGAAAAAAACGAATTTGGTGGTATCAGAAAAAAAAACAGTAATCTAATTCTTGAAATATTTCTACTTGATTCTCATTATCATGGATAGGTAGTGTAGCTTAACTTAAATATGTATTTACGCACCTATAGTGCATTGATATGTTTAAATGCATACTTGTGTATGACATAAAGAGGAAAAAGATCGAGTTTAATTATTTGAACTATATTCAAGTTTAAAAGGTCATTATGAAAGCGGTCGTGGGGAAATCATCTTTGACGCACACTGAAATGTGAATAAGCAGACAACCTACGTCCCTTACAGCGAATGTAAAATGTTAATAATGTATGTTATATTTGTGTAATATGTTTTATTTTGTTAGAAGGAATTGATGTCTAATGTAATTACACTTTTCTGTGCAAAGAAGGAATCGGGGGAACTTGTTGTGCATATGGACTGTTATGTGAGCTCTCCAGACAAGCGCGCGCTCTTACCCTGGCCGCTCTGGAAGAATAGGGATCCTCAAATAGATTCCAAATCACAGGTCGCCACTTTTTCCAGCGGCTGATATTAGGATCAACCACGTCCTCAATGCCGAGTCTTTTCCCCGTCTCTTCGTCGTCGTCTCCATTGTCAACGTTTATGTCGAACACATCGAGCGCCTCCTCGGCGTCCCTGTGTTGGCGATAGGTCATCCAGCAGCAAGGCTCCACGTCAGTCTCATCGATTCCCCAGAAGGACAGCTCTTCCTCGAACAGCGGACCACAAACATCTGCTGGGCAATGGAGTTTCCCGGTTCGATAGTAGTTAAGGACATAAGCGAATACCCCTGGGTGGCGGTCAAAAAAGTATTCGTTGTTCCGCGTGTTGTACTCTATGAAGCCGGGGACTTGTTGCAGCTGATCCAAAACGGACTCGATGTCAGAATCGGAGGCAAGAAGGGCCAGCCGAGTCCCCGGCAGTGTCCTCAGCGTGTTCTTGTACGTCTCGTGCCTGGTTCCCCCAACGTTGAGGATTATCCTCTCGTTGTCGTCGAACTTACCCATCGCTCTGTATAAGACATGACTTGGTAAATAAGGTATATCGAGTGCAGTCCAGAGTAACAGCGGGCACGGTGCTGTACACACCCAGTTGGGTTAGAAAATCTCACGAAAACCCTTTTGGTTTCAGCTGAGAGCAGCCACTCCAGATCCAGCCTGGAGCTCTCATTACGCTTGGTGAAGGTGCTTTACCAATCTCATCGTTGTTGGTGATTTGGAAGAGAGGATCTTATCGCTTGTCAGACTCCCTCTAGTTCCTCCTTGTGCGAAGGATCTGTCAGCCAGTAGCTCCAAGCACAGGCAGCGCTAGTGATGTGTGCCTTGGGGGTGTCTTGACTCTCTTCTCCGCTCCACACTTGGACAGGTGAAGTCAAACGAAACCATTCCAATTATTGATTTGTAACCTTGAGCTCTATGCCCTTTTCGTTAAAGTCATGACAATGCCGTGGTGAATAGCAAGTAAGCAAACCTGGATATGGTTCTCTCCGAAATGTGAGTCTTTGACGAGAAACGACGTCAAGGGCACACCCTCTCCCTTTCTGCACACAGGTTGTCTGTTGCTATAGTGTGTGTGTGTGCGTCCGTGTTACTAGCGATCCTCTCACACGTGCTCATGTTGCTATGTAGCAACGATCACTCATTACATTTGGATTGGCAATCAAAATAGTTCAAATCTATGCCAACGAATATCTAGTGCAACTTTTTTCAGCTTTTATGATTCGCCGAAATAAGATGTTGAACGTGAGTGTTCTCAACAGGTCAGATTGCTTGACTGAGAAACATGTCTCATGTGGATCCCGTTCTATTTCCATCACAGAGTGTGGTCCTACATTTCATAGTGCAATTATTTATAGGAATTATCTTCGATCTAGTTTCACACTGACGCGAGATGCGCTTTCAAAGCGAGGGAGCTGTCCTTTCAGCACCTTACATCTGTGACATCAGCAACCGCAGGAAAATAGTTCAATTTTAGGTTTCATTTGTTGGGTTCTATTTCAACACGTTGATTTAGCTTACATGGCATGCTGAGTGGTTTAATTCTAGCAACATAAGCTATCAATTACATTCTCATAATAACTCGTGATTCGGACCAGTTGCCAAGAGCAGAACAGAACTGGTCAGGTCAGTGTCTCTCTCTCTCTGGTTAATTTATTGAATAGATCGGCCACAATACACTCTTAGAAAAAAATGTTCTGGATTTAACCATCATTTTTTATTTTGGTTCCAAATAGAACCCAATATGGAAGCCTATCTGGAAAGCAATGGTTCTATATGGAACCATTTTCGGTTCTATACAGAACCTTAATTGTTGCCATATAAGAAGCAAGCATAGAACCCTTTTTGGAGTAACATAACTCATAGGCCTATGTACTAACGCAATAGCTATAGGCCTATACGCTACTAAAGTGCTGGGAATTAGCCAATGCGGAAAATAAACAAAATAAAGACATCGTGAAATCAAGGCACTCAAGCCTAAAATGTGACATCTCTTTGAATGCCTACACTTGGTTGGGTGGCACTAGAGAGCGAGTCTCATTTGATGTGCTCAGCGCAGCTCAATCAACGCGATGAGACCTTGAGAGGAGGATAGCTAAAATTATGCGCATCATATTCCCCGATGTACATGCAGTGAAAACGTGCCACGCTCTGATTGAACAGTAATGAAAACTCATTTCTCATCTACAAAGGGGGAAAACTCCACTCCCATTCAAAGTTTATTTGTTAGATTACAATTTACAAATCGTAGCCAATGAAAATAGGAGAAAAGGAGAAAAAAAAGAACTAGGCTTTTTCTCAAAATGGAGCCTCAATCTGTGAGATGGCTCTGATCAGAGCAGTTTAACCGTCTGTTTCAATGGCGTTTTGTTTAGTACTATTGGGAGCCATTCATCATGCAACATTATGGCCCTCAGTACATGTGGACTGAAAGGATCTTTCCCAATAATCAGCTCACTGGGCACAGATGCCAATTCAATGTCTAATCCATATGTTGGTTCAATGTAATTTAATTGAAATGACATGGAAACAACGTTGATTCAACCAGTGTGTGCCCAGTGGGAGGTATTCTTCCACATGACCAATACAAGAACCAAACAACCAGCAGCACCTATCTATTTCCCCCCTCTCCCACAGCTCTTTGCTAAAAATAGAACAGCCAGACTGCCAGAGAGCTGATCTTTATCGGGAAGTGAAGGGTAAAAAATAAGTTTCAGAGAGCCAAGGTGGTTCCTAGGCTGCCCATACCATGTAGATCTGCATGGACATTTCTCCAGGGAGGGTTCTTGCAGCCTGGGTTTGAATGCATTTGGGTTCAAGTGCAAGTTAAATTTTTACACAATCATTTTTTCATATTTTAAGCCACCCCAGAGGCACATTTAGATGCAGAAAGTACAATGTCCAAACTCTTTAAATATATGTCTCTGGTCTACCCACCCTCTCTGTCTAGTAGGCCTAATAACTATATCACAGATATAGGTAGAGTCTACCCACCCTCTCTGTCTAGTAGGCCTAATAACTATATCACAGATATAGGTAGTCTACCCACCCTCTCTGTCTAGTAGGCCTAATAACTATATCACAGATATAGGTAGAGTCTACCCACCCTCTCTGTCTAGTAGGCCTAATAACTATATCACAGATATAGGTAGTCTACCCACCCTCTCTGTCTAGTAGGCCTAATAACTATATCACAGATATAGGTAGAGTCTACCCACCCTCTCTGTCTAGTAGGCCTAATAACTATATCATGGATATAGTTCATCTGAATCAACTAGAACTTAAGCAGATAATATAAACAATATAATGAAAAATCTTTCAGAAAGATTACATTTTTATAAAACTAGGAGGGGGTTTGTATGAGTAGAGACATTTCCTAAAAATACCCTTCAACTAGCTTAGCTTAATGGCTAATGTTTGACCTTCCATTGTGTGGTACTCACAGCTTATTTTACACAGTTGAGACAAATGAATATTTTCGGGGCAAATCGACTAAGACAAATTCAAATGGCACTAGTCTGAATGTGTCAAATCAGGCCTGACACAAAAACAGAACAGATAGCAGCACTTAGATAACATTTAACATTTGTCAAGGAGCTATGGCAACAAGATACTTTCTTCAAGAGCAAGGAGCCATAGTATTGTAGCGAATGGCGGGGCAGGGAAGTGAACCCGGGTCGCTGGCGTGAAAAGCAAACACTCATTGCGCCAAAAGGGTTAAGCCACTTGGTGGGAATTGTGACATGGCTCATATATAGCGAGGATCGCTACACTGCCCCCTCTGAAAGGGAAGGCACCTCCCCGTGCTTCGACTGCTCAGCCTCCTCACACATCCGGGCTGTGCTCTCCGATGGCTTCAAAGCCGCCATCCCACTTCTGACACCAGCATAGCAAACTGCAGGGTATGGAAGCTGGCTTGAAAGGTCGCTGGCTTGAAAGGCAAACACCATTCACATCGCGCCGACAGGGTTAACACACTTGATGGGAATTGTAACATGGCTCACGTCCAGCATAAGGACCACTAGTATGTTTTGTTCACTGTAAGCTACTCCCATTTGACCAAAGACATTATTATAGTCAGGAAACTAAAAGGTTTTCATGGATATTAGCCTAATCAAAAAAATGAATTTTGTTCAAAAGAGTTTGACCAGTTTGGCTCTGAGGATGAAAATGAAAGATAATTGGTTACAATTGTGATAGAGAAGGCTGTTAAGAAGAGATTCATTCTATACAAAGTCCTGAGAGCTTGCTGAATCGGCAAAGCCTTGCCAATATGAAGCCTTTTCAAACATCAGCTAACACTTTCATAGAACTATGAGAAAGTGACCTTGTGAAGGCTGAGATGCAGTGTTCCTGAACACACACACAAACACACAACCTCCTTGCCTTCATTTCAGCATGAACTTTTTGTGCCGTCCTGTTCGGCCTATCCTAATTTTATCCCAGATCATGAGCTCTCCCTGCTCTCCCTCTCTCCCAGTAGACTAGCTTGCTGACATTTAAGATGCCCAATGAACAAGCATCTACAATTCTCTGTTCGTCCTCCACGATAAAGGTGGAGAGAGGACACAAAGAATCAAGGAAAGACTACATTGCAAACTTGTCCAAGACAAGACCCTGGCAGACAATGGGTGTCTTTAGGCCACACAGAGCTACAGCAAACACCATGTGCTGCTTTCCAGGATACAGATGAAGCCTTGTCCTGGACTAACATGGTCAATTGAGAATCTCCATGAAAAATTGGTTAGTCCAGGACTAGGCTTAATCTGTGTCTGGGAAACCAGCCCTTTGAGAAACGTGCAGGGCTTTACTCAGTCTCAGGGGTCCTAGACTACAGGTTTAGTGTAAATTGGCAGACAAAGGAATAACAATTAAAAGTTGTGTACCCACAGGACCACTGATCGTCAGGCTAAACAATTGGTGTCTGTTGTCTATGCCTCCAATTAATATGGGAGCAACTGTACCTAAACAGATAGTTGACTCAAAACGAATCAACATCTAATTTGTGCTCTGTATCTACTGAAAGTGCTCCATAGCAGCACCCACCCGTGGCACGCGCTCCAGCAGGTATATCTCACTGGCCACCCCCAAAGCCAATTCTTCCTTTGGCCACCTCTCCTTCCAGTTCTCTGCTGCCAATGACTGGAACATACTGCAAATATCACTAAAGGTGGAGACTCTTACACCCCTCACTAGCTTTAAGCACCAGTTGTCAGAGCAGCTCACAGATCACTGCACCTGTATATAGCCCATCTGTAAATAGCCCATCCAATCTACCTCATCCCCATACTGTATTTATTTATTTATCTTGCTCTTTTGCACCCCAGTATCTCTACTTGCACATTCATCTTCTGCACATTCTACCATTCCAGTGTTTAATTGCTATATTGTAATTACTTCACCACCATGGCCTATTTATTGCCTTACCTCCCTTATCCTACCTCATTTGCACATGCTGTATATAGACTTTTCTACTGTATTATTGATTGTATGTTTGTTCATTCCATGTGTAACTCTGTGTTGTTGTATGTGTCAAACTGCTTTGCTTTATCTTGGCCAGGTCGCAGTTGCAAATGAGAACTTGTTCTCAACTAGCCTACCTGGTTAAAAAAAGGTTAAATAAAATTAAAATAAATCTTGAAAACTTGACTACTGACATGCAAGACTGTTTGGGATCGTATTAACAGTGGACTATTAAACAAACAAATACTAAGACAGTTTGAGTGAACCATCACAATAAACTTCTGGACACAACCCAAATTAGTAAGGGCTTTGGTATAGTTTGCTTCCGTTTGGTGACATAGCTTATCTTCTGCCGCTATTAGGCTGAGTTTACACAGGCAGCCCAATTCAGATATTTTGCATATATGATACCTATTTGAACTTCTCCCTAATGTGTAAACAGCAACAACAACAAAAACACATGGAATCTGATCTTTTGACTTCCGAATTTATAGCACCAATCCTGATACAAACCCCATCCTCCATATGCGACCTCTGTCTAGAAGCTCAGATCAGATGTTTTTGCTCTGAAGTGTTCTTTTGTGTGTTTTTTTTTGCACAGTACCTTCTGTTACCATGACAACCACCCCAACATGTAAAATGAACATTGCATCGGCCTGCTGGTTCAGAGGCTACATCAGTGTGAATACGCAAATCTGATATGGGTCACATGTAAATCTGAGTGTGGACTTTCAGAAAAATAGACTGGATATAGGATGAAAATCAGTTTTGGGTTCTTAGGGTGGCTGTGTAAACACAGCCTTAGGCTAAACAGCATATTCATATGCATTATTCAAGTTTGGAAAGTGATTTGAACCCTACATTTCGAATGACGTCAGTTGCACTATTAACCTGTAGTTTCCTTAACAGGGTTTAGTGGGTGTGGAAAAGAGGACCACAACAAGCAGAACCGCAGGGTGGTGTTCAATACGGCATAACTCAAAACATTTGGTGCCTGATGAACACGACCCTGGTATCATAGCACTGCTTACATGTGAAAGGACTCCCTTTGCTGCCACGGAGTGTAATTGAAGTTTATTTAACTAATTGACGAGCTCGGGTATTGCAGTGAAAGTCGGTTGAATCTCTGGGGTAAATTTTGACCTGATTAGATGGAAACGGAGGTGCGTTCTGCTAATTAAAAGAGGCATATTAATTTGTGGCGAATGACTGTGAACCTTCACAGTTAAGCTACAAGTATACAGTACATGTCTAGCTAATATAGCTTCAGGATATTATTTAGGGATTTTAATGTTTCTTAAAAAATTTCTTCCCTCTTGCTGAAACATCTGGTCAATTATTTTTGAAGTGTTTGTCTGACATTCAGTCAAGGCAACGCGGTTCTGACTGCGATACAGCTCAGTTGGTAAGAGCATGAAGGAAGCAACATCCAGGATTAGGTTGTGGGTTCAATTCCTGCAGGGAATCACATACACATAGTGTAAGTTGCTTTGGATAACAGTGTCTGGTTAGAGGCATATACTGTTATATAAAGGCAACGGTCAGACTATTTGTGATGTTTTACATTTTAACTGACATTTTGATTTCGCTCAGATAGAAGCAGGTCTAAAAGTATTGAGTGTCTGAATAAGATTCTGCTGGGGAATTGCGTTGAAGTATTGTGTTCCTCTACCGCCATCTTCTGTATACAGAGGAACATTACACACAGAGCAGTCTGACAGCTCTTTTCTCAGTGTAATTATAGCAGTAGATATCCACTGCCTGCTGTGGGTTGGTCCTTTACTTAAAGCTCTATTGTGCTTAGCTCATTCAACCACAAGTCAGCCTGAGGTATGAATGATACTGCAAATCATTTAAACGTGTTAACCCTCGCAAGGCTGCAGGCCCAGACGGCATCCCCAGCCGCGTCCTCAGAGCATGCGCAGACCAGCTGGCTGGTGTGTTTACGGACATATTCAATCAATCCTTATCCCAGTCTGCTGTTCCCACATGCTTCAAGAGGGCCACCATTGTTCCTGTTCCCAAGAAAGCTAAGGTAACTGAGCTAAACGACTACCGCCCCGTAGCACTCACTTCCGTCATCATGAAGTGCTTTGAGAGACTAGTCAAGGACCATATCACCTCCACACTACCTGACACCCTAGACACAGTCCAATTTGCTTACCGCCCCAATAGGTCCACAGACGACGCAATCGCAACCACACTGCACACTGCCCTAACCCATCTGGACAAGAGGAATACCTATGTGAGAATGCTATTCATCGACTTCAGCTCAGCATTTAACACCATAGTACTCTCCAAACTCGTCATCAAGCTCGAGACCATGGGTCTCGACCCCACCCTGTGCAACTGGGTACTGGACTTCCTGACGGGCCGCCCCAGGTGGTGACATCTCCACTCCACTGATCCTCAACACTGGGGCCCCATAAGGGTGCGTTCTGAGCCCTCTCCTGTACTCCCTATTCACCCACGACTGCGTGGCCATGCCTGCCTCCAACTCAATCATCAAGTTTGCGGACGACACAACAGTAGTAGGCTTGATTACAAACAACAACGAGACGGCCTACAGGGAGTAGGTGAGGTCGCTCGGAGTGTGGTGTCAGGAAAATAACCTCACACTCAATGTCAACAAAACAAAGGAGATGATTGTGGACTTCAGGAAACAGCAGAGGGAGCACCCCCCTATCCACATCGATGGGACAGTAGTGGAGAGGGAGGTAGGTTTTAAGTTCCTCGGCGAACACATAACGGACAAACTGAATTGGTCCACCCACACAGACAGCGTTGTGAAGAAGGCGCAGCAGCACCTCTACAACCTCAGGAGGTTGAAGAAATTTGGCTTGTCACCAAAAGCACTTACAAACTTCTACAGATGCACAATCGAGAGCATCCTGTCGGGCTGTATCACCGCCTGGTACGGAAACTGCTCCGCCCACAACCGCAAGGCTCTCCAGAGGGTAGTGAGGTCTGCACAACGCATCACCGGGTGCAAACTACCTGCCCTCCAGGACACCTACACCACCCGATGTCACAGGAAGGCCATAAAGATCAAGGACAACAACCACCCGAACCACTGCCTGTTCACCCCGCTATCATCCTGAAGGCGAGGTCAGTACAGGTGCATCAAAGCAGGGACCGAGAGACTGAAAAACAGCTTCTATCTCAAGGCCATCAGGCTGTTAAACAGCCACCACTAACATTGAGGGGCTGCTGCCAACATACTGACTCAACTCCAGCTCACTTTAATAATGGAAATTGATGGAAATTGAGGTAAAAAATGTATCACTAGCAACTTTAAACAATGCCACTTAATATAATGTTTACATACCCTACATTACTCATCTCATATGTATATACTGTACTCGATACCATCTACTGCATCTTGCCTATGCCGTTCTGTACCATCACTCATTCATATATCTTTATGTACATATTCTTTATCCCTTTACACTTGTGTGTATAAGGTAGTAGTTGTGGAATTGTTAGGTTAGATTAGTCGTTGCTTATTACTGCATTGTCGGAACTAGAAGCACAAGCATTTCGCTACACTCGCATTAACATCTGCTAACCATGTGTAGGTGACAAATAAAATTTGATTTGAAATCCAATCAATCCATCAAATAGATTCATGAAATGGAGTAAATATTCACACAAAAAGGGTTGCCACATAGCACCTTTATTTTCTAGTAAGGAGTGGAACATTTTCTCCCATCTTTCAACATTCCTCAGTTATGCCCAAGAGCACAGCTACACAAAATAAATAGAGTTAGCCGAACAAATGACCTCTCAAACAGGAGACAAACATCGCAGTGTTTCTATAGTTTCCAGATATATGAATTGTGTGTTCGCTAAACATTTGCTCCAAAGCTATAGTTATCACAAGACAAGATATTTGTCAGTGTTTTGAAAAGTCTTGTGGTACAGCATTTCTACACAAACGTGATTATTTGATTGCTGGTACAGTATTACTACACAGATCATGTCACCATATTCCCTACTTTTGACCAGAGGCCTACTATATAGGGAATAGGTAGGGTTCAATTTAAGACAAAACCAATGAGATAATTTGATTTCTGTTCTATCCTGTAGTTTCACTGGGTTGGTTCTAACCAGAGGCTAACTTCTGTGTTAACTACAGTCAACGATAGATCACATAAAATACTTAAAAAGGAAACAAATATAAAACAGAGCAGAATGCATGTTTGTGTTGGCTAAATACACACATCGTGCTTAATCTGAACTACATAACTAGACTAACACAAATTAATTCAGACCAGGTCTCTCCAACTCTGCTCCTGAAGAGCTACCCTCCGGTAGGTTCCCACAAACCCCTTATAACTAACTGGATTCCCCTTATCAACCAGCTAATTATTAGGAACACGTGTGCTAGATTAGGGTTGGAGAGAAACCCACTGGACTGTAATTCTCCAGGAACAGGGTTATAGAGAAACCCACTGGACAGTAGCTCTCCAGGAACAGGGTTATAGAGAAACCCACTGGACAGTAGCTCTCCAGGAACAGGGTTATAGAGAAACCCACTGGACAGTAGCTCTCCAGGAACAGGGTTATAGAGAAACCCACTGGACAGTAGCTCTCCAGGAACAGGGTTATAGAGAAACCCAGTGGACAGTAGCTCTCCAGGAACAGGGTTATAGAGAAACCCACTGGACAGTAGCTCTCGGGGAACAGGGTAATAGAGAAACCCACTGGACAGTAGCTCTCCAGGAACAGGTTTATAGAGAATCCCAGTGGACAGTAGCTCTCCAGGAACAGGGTTATAGAGAAACCCAGTGGACAGTAGCTCTCCAGGAACAGGGTTATAGAGAAACCCACTGGACTGTAACTCTCCAGGAACAGGGTTATAGAGAAACCCACTGGACAGTAGCTCTCCAGGAACAGGGTTATAGAGAAACCCACTGGACAGTAGCTCTCCAGGAACAGGGTAATAGAGAAACCCACTGGACAGTAGCACTCCAGGAACAGGGTTATAGAGAAACCCACTGGACAGTAGCTCTCCAGGAACAGGGTTGGAGAGGCATGATTTAGACTACGTCATCAATACATTCATGATTGTCCTGCATCTCCCTCTAGTAAGAGAACTCATGCAGTTTTATCCACCAGGACATTCAAGATCAGTTGCAGAGAAAAACACATGCATAAGATGTCTGAAAACAAGCAAATCATACAAGCCAAACGTCACAAGCTTGCACTTGTAGACTCGAGTACGTAGTAGAAAAACTAAATGTAGCTATTTATAGTTAACTATGTTTGACATTTTTTATTATTTTGACTATTCTATGACATACGGATGGCAGTTGCAAGATTGCATAACACACTGAGGTCTTGATAGTTAGGGCCGAAATGACCGCTTCTAAAAGATGGCAGCATATAATGATAATGTACAGGGTTTCCAAGCAGCAGTCACGTGATGAAAACACATTTACAGGTGCCTTACATACTAACTAACGTTTGGTTCAAGGATGGAAAACTCAGGCCTCATACTTGGGGCCTGACAAGGAAAACCTCCAGACCTAAGTCAAATGTTATATGGAGTTAGGCTTCTGGGGATTTTATTTGTCAGGAGTAAGTCCTAACCCTACACATGGGCCTAGCCAGGGATCTGTTATGCTTTAAGGGATGGAACAGAAGAAAAATAATCACCTTCATCACACACAACCTTGGACCAAATTATTATTCAACTGCGAGCCAAAAGCAAGAGCATTACTGAACAGACTGCAGTAGTGCCATTAAGAATGAGAAAATACATGTATGGCTTTATTCATGTACAGTTTAAAACAACCCCCTTTTTTCTGTTCATTCCAGCCTGTTGCGTCGTCTGAGCCCAGTTGTAGGCATTTCTTCTGGAATGTTCTGGGCTAGGCCTATGTCCTCAATGTTTGTCTCACAAGAATCCTCCAAGGAGGGCATGTCCTCCTCCTCAGCGTCGGTCACTGAGTGCTCATCCTTGGATTCAGGGTGGTGCTGCTGGTGGACTGGCTCCTCCTCTTTCACCACACCACTTTGATCGTCTTCCGCAGGAGCAACCACCTCTGGCGAGGTGTCGCCGTGGGCTGCCAGAGACTCGATGAGGTCATCCAGGTTCCTCTCGCACTGCGGCTCTGAAAGACGGAAAAGGGAAATGTTGCGACCGTACGCCATAGTCACCGCAAATAGACACCCCATTTCAGGATGGGTGTGTTTGAGTCATGATGTCAATACTGCTCATGTGGATCATGTATGATGGGGTGTGTGACTCTTGCTGCCCAACTCATTTCCCCCAAGTCAAATAAAGTTAATTTTGCACCCCCAAAAAAATCAACTTTCCATACACTTTTGTTCACTGTATATATATATATATATTTTTTTTATTAAAAAAAAGAGTCAGAAAGTTACTTTTTGGAGCTGAATGCCAAACCATTCAGGAGAGAGCGGTGCTCCAACCTGGCCCATTTTTAGATACCATACCAAGAAAACCAGAGTGATATGAAATAGGGAACACGACAGAAATCATTTAAAATTTGTATTTTTTGTTGCAACGGAAAACAAAATAGTTTACTTTTATCCAGGGGCCTCATTTATCAATTGTGCTGAATTTCAAACTAAATTCTGGGCACGTGGAGATCCTAGAATTTGCATACGCAACAAACTGTGGAGGTGTTGGCAGAATGAAAAAGTCACTGTAAAAAGATTAAAACAAACTAAACAGGCGAGACCCAAACTCTGGCCGTGATTTCCGTAAGATTGACTGTCTATTTGAGAAATGTTAAACTAAGTGCTACAGCCCACACTGCTTCAACACAAAAGACCAACTGTTGTTCAATATTTTGTTCATCAATATCTCCTGCCTTGGTATAGGCTCAGAGATGAAATATGTTATGAGGTCACACTCCTGCACGGTAATACTCCATAGCCTACTGTTAAATACTTGAAATAGTCTAGGCTGCTGGTCTATTTCCTGTCAGGAAGCTTGACCTATTGAATGGTAAATATTTGTTGTATAGTAGCAGGAATAAACCATTCATGTCAGAAAAGGACAGATGTCCTGCAATATGATTGAATTGCATAATAAACATACAAGCCCAGTGATCTCCTTACCAACGGAAAATCTGTTTTATCATTACGCTTTGTGTTTATCAGCATTGTTAGTAATTACAGTAATTCCGGTGTCACCAAGCAACGCAGCTTCCACAAAATTACAATATTTGCTTGCAATACAATTCTTCAACCACAAGAAGTTGTGTGGAGGCAGAGTCTGAGATGTGTGTGGAGATACACACACTTTCCTGTCGAGGTCAAATATGTAAATACCAACCATAGCGGGAAAACTTGTAGAACGTAAGGTTTAGTCTTTTATTTTTGTCTTTTTTTGTGTTCTTTTTTACAAACCTTTGATAAATGAAACCCAAAGTAGTCCCTATTTGTCTATATTCTTCCATTTGGTGCCTAATGAACATGTCCCAGCAGGAGGTGGGGCCACATACCTTCAATGTTAAGGGATGGACAGTCCATGCCTCTCTTCTTCATCAGGTGGCGGATGGACTGGAGTTGGGACATGATCTCGTTCTTCTGTTCCTGGGCCACAGACTTGACACTGGAGAGGAGCGAAATGGCCAGGAGAGAGCGGGGTCACTGAGGACAGAACTCTGGGAAACGCAGTCCCTGACCGGTTGCCCTTCGTAGGTTCAGTTCATAGCTCCGGGGTGAAGTTTCTCTAGGTACAGATCTAGGATCAGCTTCCCCAATCCTAACCTTAACCATTAGTCGGGGAAATGCGAAACAGACTCAAAAATCGACGTCTAGACCCTAGGGGCCACTTCACCCAACACCCAGTTGATACAGAAATGTGCGTCGGTAAGACACTATCTCCCATTTGGTGCCTGGTCAACACACCCCAGAGTCCCATTACCATAAACGCTCTTAGATTCAGCAGGGTCAATAGTGTCAACAGTTTATCAAGACCACGCAACGTCCCCTAATAACTGCTATTACTACCTGGTCAGGACAAACTGGTCTTAATCACGACAGACATGTATTTAATTACATGGGGTGTTATTTACAGAGCAATATTACACACAAATGGAAGACAAACCGGAGCTCTGTGGTTTATGGGTAAGTTGGCTTACTTACCAACTTGTCAATGGGTCCAGTTGGGTCAGAATGGAGTTGAGCATCTTCTCTGTTTGCGCTAGCCGCTGCTCCAGCTCTGTAAGCTGATTCTCTATGGAAAGAGACAAAGCCACCATGTAAAACAAACAGCTGATTCTCTATGGAAAGTGAAAGCCACCATGTAAAACCATGTAAAAAAGCATCTGCATGATGGGTAAGATGAACAAAGGTATGCAAACAGACCCTTGTGGCACACCACATGGACACAGCACACACCTGTCTCCTCCGACTTCTTGGGACCTTTGGCATCCTTGTTCTTTTGGGCTTGGGAGTCATCTGCAGACTTGATCTTAGAGAGAAGGGAGATATCAAAAGACTGAGCCGTATGTGTGTTTAGTCCACTCAGGCTCAGACTGACAGTATTACCATAGTTCACCACAATCACGTTTGCTCTGATTAGCAATCTACTCCAATCCAGCTCTCTCTCTCTCTCTGTCTGTGTAGGCGTTTGCACGCATGCCTGTTTAGATATCCCCAAGCAACCCCATCACAATCCTCACTGCTACAATATTTTTCAATGGTGGAATTCCTGCTCCAGCCTATACCTTCAGAAATTTGTACGCTGCAAAGAGGCCGACTCCGATGGCGTAGAGCGGCATCAGCGTGAACACGTAGCCCTTGTTGCTGTTGGTTTTGTATTTGTCACCCTTCATCTCCTGCTCCATCATCACCTTCATCTGCTGCATGTTCTCCAGGGTCTGTGCTTTGCTCATGGAGCCAGCAGTGTTCTTGTTGACCGGCTGCCCTCTCACTGCACCCGGTCCTGGTCCCGGACCCGCTGAGAAATAATATGAGAGAATTAGAAGACAATGGTGATGATTATGATGATGAACAGGCCTATTCATGACATTTGTCTTATTGCGAAATCCTTAAGAGGCTACGATATTGCACACTTTTGCAAATAGACATATCTTGTTTTAAATACGTTTGACAATTTTGAACATAGTAAAACGTTAGGCTACTAAACAAATATACCATGGCAGGAGCAAAACATTGCATAGGCTAGGCCTACACAATATGACGGTGCAGTCCCATTGCCAATTCAAAAACTCTTTAAAAATTCATGCTACCTTTTCTGTTGTAGCGTGCATCAAAACCTCTTGTTTCCTTCGCTCCGGATCCTACGCCGAACATTCTAGGGAACACCACAAACGCAAACAACACCGCCGTAAATGCGACCACCACTTGCTGGGACGATGAGAAAACCATATCCTTCTGCACCGTAAAGCACCAGAACAGCGACGAAAACAACCGGAGCCTTTGGTCCAGACGTGCAACACCGAATCTTTAGCGTTTCTAGGCTATTACGCAGAAGGGAAACTGACTCATTGCCATTTCAAGCTGAAAACCACGTAAATCTTGTGCTGACTATTGAGGTAAATATGAACCGTGCTGACTGAGGATAAACAGCTGCTTCTTCTTTTTCTTCTTCGTCATCTTCTTCAGGATTTGGTTGACGGATCGCATCCAATTTCTAGCTCTATACACCGCCACCTATTGTACTGGAGTGTGAGGCCAGTCACGGTCTATCTATTCGGATACAAATATATATGCAACATGTAAAGTGTTGGTCCCATGTTTCATGAGCTAAAATAAAAGATCCCAGAAATGTTCCATATGCACAAAAAGTTTCTCAAATTGTGTGCACACATTTGTTTAAAAATCAAATCAGAGGAGGGGTTTCTCCCTTGCCAAGATAATCCATCCACCCGACAGGTATAGCATGTCAATAAGCTGATTAAACAACATGACCAATACACTAGTGCACCTTGTGCTGGGGAAAATAAAAGGCCACTCTAAAATGTGCTGTTTTGTCACACAAAACATGCCACAAATGTCTCAAGTTTTGAGGGAGTGTGCAATTGGCATGCTGACTGCGGGAATGTCCACCAGAGATGTTGCCAGATAATTGAAAGTTAATTTCTCTACCATAAGTCGCCTACAACATCGTTTTAGAGAATTTGTCAGTATGTCCAACCGGCCTCACAACTGCAAACCATGTGTATGGCGTTGTGTGGGTGAGGGGTTTATGGATGTTGTTAACAAAGTGCACCATGGTGAAGGTGGGGTTAAGGTATGGACAGGCTTAAGCTTAAGCAATGGCATTTTATCGATTGCAATTTTGATGCACAGAGGTACCGTGACGAGATCCTGAGATCCTTCTAAAGAAATGTACTTTTTACTCCATACATTTTCCCTGACTCCCAAAAGTACTCGTAACATTTTGAATGCTTAGCAGGACAGGAAAGGGGTCCAATTCACACACTTATCAAGAGAACCTCCCTAGTCATCCCTACTGCTCTGATCTGGCGGACTTACTAAACACACTTAATTTGTAAATGATGTCTGAGTGTTGGAGTGTGCCCCTGGCTTTCCAGGAAATGATGCATGTGCATCATACAGATGCATGTCTGTATCCCCAGTCATGTGAAATCCATAGATTAGGGCCTAATTTATTTATTTCAATTGACTGATTTCCTTATATGAACTGTAACTCAGTAAAATCTTGGAAATCATTGCACGGTGCGTTGTTATTTAAAAAATATTATTACCTTCAGTAGTCCTCTTCCTCTAAGAAAGTGAAATATAGCCCTAGACACCACCTCCTACACTCATTAAAAACACACTGCCCCATTCCACTACTTTGACCCTATCTGCTGGTGCACTATGGCCTGGGAGGACGGACAGCACCCCTCAACACACCCTGGAACAAAGACACAGAGCAGGGGTTGATTTCGGGCTTAGGGAGGTCAGTATGGGATTGATGCTCAAGCCTCCATTTTCTAACAATTCTATCCACAGGTGCCTGCTGGGAGTGGGTAGTTCTTACCGTGAAGACTGACTCACCTCTCCCGAGGCGAGTTCTAGGCCATAGAGGGATCTGCCTGCTTCCTTCTACCACATTAGGTAAGTTTGCTCCCTTCTTGTGACCACCCCAACATACGTGTCCCATGTTCCCCGGCTAACCTCTCAGTTCTTCTCCCAAAGGACAGTCCTGTGGTCTTCCTTCGCCTAGTAGGTTGTTTCTCATTACCTCCCTGCATAAAGTATAAAAACCCACATTCAAACTCCGTCCTTCTCATAGGCTCAACCTGACTCCCGAACAGTTCAGTGGTTGATGTAGGCTTTCTAAACACTAAAACCTGGGTTCCTGGCCTCTTACTCTGATTTCCAATTTGTCTCACCATTTGTATTAATTTGTTGTTTTCCTCAGATCACCCAGGGGGACCTGTGGCTGCGCCAACAAGGAGACCCATGGAAAGGAGGATGAGGAAAACAAACCACCAGACCCAGTGTAGTCTCTGCCTCCTAGTTACAGAACCTCAGTGTGAGTGTGAAATGATGTCTCTTTCTTCTGCACTTTGGCTAGAGCCTTCTTTTTCATCTTTCTTTCCAGCCTTTTGGTCTGGGCCCTCTGCTTCTGTCCAGTCGCTCATCCATGGCTTCCACTTTGGGAGATGCTTGCAGTGGGAGAGATGAAGCCAGCAGGACCTCTCTGCTACCCGGATTGAAGTCGGTGTTGCCATGGTCACCTGGAAGGGTCCCATCCATCTTGGCTGGTTCCATTTTTTTTTTATGGACTCGTAGTTCCACCCAGTCTCCTACGCAGATGGTCAGAGCATCTGGATCCTTTACCTGGGATTGGTTCTGCTGCTTTCCTAGTGTGAGAGTGGAGAAAACTGACAATAGAAGTTAGTTATTTCATGTACTCAATGTCATCACACTGTGCCTCAGTTATGTCTGTCGGTCAGTCATAGGTCTCACCCCTGGGGTGTTCATTGGTCGTCTTGTTAACATTTCATAAGGTGTACACCCAATACCTTTGTTAAGGCTGCTGCGCATTTTCATGAGGACAATTCCTGTGGAATGGCATAGTTTGGCAAGGGAGCCTTTCAGGGTCTGATTAGCCCTCTCAGTAACTCCTGTTACTCCGCGGTTGATAGATGGACACAAACTTCTGGTCAACACCCATAATTTTGGCCACTTGGGCAACCACATCTCCTATGAGATGGGTGCCATTGTCTGCAGACAAAACCTCAAACACTCCGAACCTGGGTATGATTTCCCTGACTAGCAATTTTGCAACTGTTCGCGCAACACAATTGGTAGTGAGAAATGTTTCCACCCACCTGGTGAACCTGTCAATTATCACCAGGCAGTATCTCTTTCTTTCTTTTCACTCTACCATGTCTATGAAATTCATAGCAAGGTGGACAAAAGGTCCTTTTGGAGTGGGGAACTTCCCTGGTTGTAGTGGAGTTCCCTTGTCTGTTATATAACAAACATGTCGCGCAATGGTAAATTAACTGTTTTACGTGCTGATTCAAATCCGGGCAAAACCATTGGGCCGAAATCTTCTCCTCCTTCATATCCCCCCTTGACGAATGGCTCACTCCATGAGCCAATCGGCAAATAGTAGAGATCATGGTTGATGGTAAACAGGGCATGTCAGACAAAAGATGCAGCCATAAGCTAGTCCTGGGAAAAAGAGCACACCCTCTCTCCCTCCACACTTGGTGATTGAGAATATCAGCCTGCTGCTGTTTCTCAAGATCATTAGTTTCAGATGACTCAAATAGAATGCATGTGTGTGACAACGGGAAGCAGCCAATTTGGCAGCCTCATCAGCTATGCTGTTACCAATACTAGCATAATCACTCCTACCTGGGTGTGCCTCTACCTTAACAATAGGCAATTTGTTAGGTTTTCGCATTGTTTCAATCAACTGTATGTCCTATTCGTAAACTCTCTAGGGTGCGTGGGACGCAAACGTCCCACCTGACCAACATCCAGTGAAAGTGCAGGGCGCCAAATTCAAACAACAGAAATCTCATAATTAAAATTCCTCAAACATACATGTATTATACACCATTTTAAAGATAAACGTGTTGTTAATCCCACCACAGTGTCCGATTTCAAAAAGGCAGGTCCAGGCGAAAGTTCAGAAGAAAAGTCATATTACAGTTTGTAGAAACGTGTTAGAAGATGTATAGAATCAATCTTTAGGATGTTTTTATCATAAATCTTATAATAATGTTCCAACCGGAGAATTCCTTTGTCTGTAGAATTGCAATGGAACGCAAGCTAACTTTCACTTGAAAGCGCGTCACCAGCTCATGGCACTATGGCAGACCACTGACTCATTCAGCTCCCATTACCCCCTCCTTTATAGTAGAAGCATCAAACAAGGTTCTAAACACTGTTGACATCCAGTGGAAGCCTTAGGAAGTGCCATATGACCCCACAGACACTGTATATTCGATAGGCTAAGACTTCAAAAACAACAAACCAGATTTCCCACTTCCTGGTGGATTATTCCTCAGGTTTTTGCCTGCCATATGAGTTCTGTTATACTCACAGACATCATTCATCAGAAACTTCAGAGTGTTTTCTATCCAAATCTACCAATAATATGCATTTCCTAGCATCTGGGCCTGAGTAGCAGGCAGTTTACTCTGGGCACGCTTTTCATCCGGACGTGAAAATACTGCCCCCTACCCCAAAGAAGTTAATAGGTGTTCCTGTGGTGTCAGTAAACCCTCTTGTTCTCCAAAACCCCACACCATGACAAACAAACCCCAACAGCATATGCTGAGTCTGAATAAACAGTAAGTGTCTTCCCTTCCCCTAGTTCACAAGCTGTTTTCAGAGCTAATAAATCTGCTTGTTGTGCTCATAAATGTTCTGGTAGGGGCTGTATAATCTCAATATCATTTTCCACATCTACTACAGCAAATCCTACATGTTTTTTTTTACCTGTACTTTGATCTATATTTGCAGAACCATCAATGGACAGCCCCATGTCAGAGTCAAGCAGAGGTTCATCAACAATCTTTTGTCCAGTACACATTCCTGGGCTGCCCCGATGGCCCTGTTACTGATAATTTGCTCAGGGAAGCCCGAACACCTTGTCCAGGTTTGCGTACGTAACAGGGTTGCCTCTAAAAAAAGGTGTATTTAATGTTCAAGCATTCTTATTGGTTGGTTCAACTCTGATGACAATAAGGCGTGTTGTGATTGGCCCGCTTGCAAATAGGTGGAGATCTTGAACGTCAGGTCTCCACAGTATGAAAATGTGATGCAAGGGGAAGGTCACGTTCTGAATTCTGTTTTCTATTTTCTATTTTACAATGTGTACAAGTACTAATTTATACATGTGTGGGTATATGGTACCTGTTAGGGATTGAGGGGCTTTCTGGGATGTGAGTCTGCCACTAGCACAGTCAGTGTGGTTAGCTCAGCTATCCCCATTGAGACCGTGTCTGTGCCTCGACCTAGGTTGGAAAAAACTAAACATGGCGGTGTTTGCCTTAGCAATCTCACTAGAATAAAGACCTCCTCCATTCCTGCCATTATTGAAAGAGATTGTGATACCTCACATCTCAAAATAGGGCTACTTAATGTTAGATCCCTACTTCCAAGGCAGTTATAGTCAATGAACTGATCATAATCTTGATGTGACTGGCCTGACTGAAACATGGCTTAAGCCTGATGAATTTACTGTGTTAAATGAGGCCTCACCTCCTGGTTACACTAGTGACCATATACCCCACGCATCCTGCAAAGGCGGAGGTGTTGCTAACATTTACGAAATAAAATTTGAGTTTTCATCATTTGAGCTTCTTGTCATGAAATCTATGCAGCCTACTCAATCACTTTTTATAACTACTGTTTACAGGCCTCCTGGGCCATATACAGCATTCCTCACTGAGTTCCCTGAATTCCTATCGGACTTTGTAGTCATAGCAGATAATATTCTAATCTTTGGTGACTTTAATATTTGCATGGGAAAGTCCACAGACCCACTCCAAAAGGCTTTCGGAGCCATCATCGACTCAGTGGGTTTTATCCAACAGGTCTCTGGACCTACTCACTGTCACAGTCATACTCTGGACCTAGTTTTGTCCCATGGAATAAATGTTGTGGATCTTAATGTTTTTCCTCATAATCCTGGACTATCGGACCACCATTTTATTACGTTTGCTATCGCAACAAATAATCTGCTCAGACCCCAACCAAGGAGCATCAAAAGTCGTGTTAAAAATTCTCAGACAACACAAAGATTTCTTCATGCCCTTCCAGACTCCCTCTGCCTACCCAAGGAAGTCAGAGGACAAAAATCAGTTAAACACCTAACTGAGGAACTCAATTTAACCTTGCGCAATACAGTTGCAACCCTAAAAACTAAAAACATTTGTCACAAGAAACTAGCTCCCTGGTATACAGAAAATACCCGAGCTCTTAAGCAAGCGTCCAGAAAATTGGAACGGAAATGGCGCCACACCAAACTGGAAGTCTTCCAACTAGCTTGGAAAGACAGTAACTTGCAGTATCAAAGAGCCCTCACTACTGCTCGATCATCCTATTTTTCTAACTGAATTGAGAATAAGAACAATACGACATTTATTTTTTGGGATACTGTCGCAAAGCTAACTAAAAAGCAGCATTCCCCAAGTGAGGATGGCTTTCACTTCAGCAGTAATACATTCATGAACTTCTTTGAGGAAAAGATCATGATTATTAGAAAGCAAATTACGGACTCCTCTTTAAATCTGCGTATTCCTCCAAAGCTCAGTTCTCCTGAGTCTGCACAACTCTGCCAGGACCAAGGATCAAGAGAGACACTCAAGTGTTTTAGTACTATATCTCTTGAAACAATGATGAAAATAATCATGGCCTCTAAACCTTCAAGCTGTATACTGGACCCTATTCCAACTAAACTGCTGAAAGAGCTGCTTCCTGTGCTTGGCCCTCCTATGTTGAACATAATAAACGTCTCTCTATCCACCGGGTGTGTATCAACTCACTAAAAGTGGTGGTAATAAAGCCTCTCTTAAAAAAGCCAAACCTTGACCCAGAAAATATAAAAAACTATCGGCCTATATCGAATCTTCCATTCCTCTCAAAAATTTTGGAAAAAGATGTTGCGCAGCAACTCACTGCCTTCCTGAAGAAAACACCAAGTGTCACGTTCTGACCTTTATTCCTTTGTTTTGTCTTTATTTTAGTATGGTCAGGGCGTGAGTTGGGGTGGGCAGTCTATGTTCGTTTTTCTATATTTTCTATTTCTGTGTTTGGCCTGATATGGTTCTCAATCAGAGGCAGCTGTCTATCGTTGTCCCTGATTGAGAACCATATTTAGGTAGCCTGTGTTCTATTGTGTTTCGTGGGTGGTTATTTTCTGTGTCTTCCACACGGAACTGTTTCGGTTTGTTATTTCACATTATTATTTTTTGTATTTTATCGTGTTCAGTTGTTGATTATCTGAGTAAGTTCACACAGGGCACAGCTGATTTTATACATGTGATCACTCCCTAGTGGTATGATCACCTACGTCAATGTATGTATGCATCAATAAGCTGAGGTTACCTTATAAGGCAACCTAGTACAGTAGCTTCTCTGAATTTCTTAGAATTGTCCTCTGTCACACAAGATCAAAATGTCAAAACCAGACAGTGGTTACTTTTTATCTAGTTTCGGTGACTCAGACCAACCTGCAAACCCACTCTCACAACAGCCAGGGCTTAACCACAAAGACTAATATAGATAGCTTGTGCAACGTATTGTGGCAGAGTTTTTAGACACATCGCAACAGTATATTATTATAAGGCCTGCAGCAAAACATGTGAATCTTAAGGTCCCCTTAATAATGGGGAGGGTCTTTGGGACACACCCCCTACAACGTCCTCATTGATGACAAGCGCGCTCTCGGTTGACATGACATCCTCCTTCACACAGGCAGGGGGAGCGGGGCCGCCCCATGCTTCAAAGCGGGTGAAGAACTTGTTTAGTTAATTGGCTGTAGAGAGGCACACCCTCATCTGGGCAGGGATAAAAATCTCACTTTGAAGGGGGCATTTGCCATATTCTTAAAGCTCATCCAGGCAGAGTCTCCCTGTGACATATGTTGCACCTTGTCCTTGTACTGGAGTCTCCCTGTAACATTATCCGTTGCACCTTATCCTTGTACAGGCATCTCACCTTTTTTATCTATTTTTTCACCTCTACCTTTTTTCTCTCAAGTGGATTTCCTGAGGCAAACACTTGATTCTTCTTGTTAATAAACACCAACAATTAGTTCACTGCTCAATGCAAATGCACAAAGACTGATCTCTGTCTAAACTTCAAATTCCAAAGTGTCAAGTCAACATAACAGTCTGCACAAGGTAATGCTCTTTATTATTTATGCTTCTCTCTTAATATTTGCTATGTTGTGACTAAGAAATGTACATTGTTTAAAGGTGACAGACAAAAGTTGTTTAAAACTTATGGCTGGGGGGCAGTATTGAGTAGCTTGGATGAATAAGGTGCCCAGAGTAAACTGCCTGCTCCTCAGTCCCAGAGGCTAATATTATTAGTGTATTTGGATAGAAAACACTCTGAAGTTTCTAAAACTGTTTGAATGATGTCTGTGAGTAAAACAGACCTCATATAGCAGGCAAAAACCTGAGAAAAAAATCCAACCAAGAAGTGGGAAATCTGAGGTTGGTCGATTTTCAACTCAGCCCCTATAGAAGATACAGTGGGATATTGGTCATCTTGCACTTCCTAAGGCTTCCACTAGATGTCAACCGTCTTTATAAACCTGTTTGATGCCTCTACTGTGAAGTGGGGCCGAATGAGAGCTGTTTGAGTCAGAGGTCTGGCAGCAGTCACATGAGGTATCTCCCGTTCCTTTGCTTTTCTGAAGACAAAGGAATTCTCCGGTTGGAATATTATTGACGATTTATGTTTAAAACATCCTAAAGATTGATTCCATACATCGTTTGACAAGTTTCTACGGTCTGTAACATAACTTTTTGACTGCATCTAGTGAACGCGCTCCGTGAGTTTTGATTTGTTTACCAAACGCTCTAACAAAAGTAGCTATTTGGACATAAATGATGGACATTATCTAACAAACATTTATTGTGGAACTGGGATTCCTGGGAGTGCATTCTGATGATCAAAGGTAAGTGAGTATTTATAATGTTATTTCTGACTTCTGGTGACGCCAGCACAGCGGATATGTATTTGTTCTCTGAGCGCCGTTCTCCGATTATAGCATGGTTTACTTTTTCCGTAAAGCTTTTTTGAAATCTGACCCAGCGGTTGCATTAACCTGTTATGGCTGCAATCCCGATACCGGGATCGATATGATAACTACCAGTGAAAATAGAGGGCGCTAAAATTCAAACCACAAATCTCATAATTACAATTCCTAAAACATACATGTGTCTTATATCATTTTAAATCTATTTTCATTGTTAATGTGTCCGATTTTAAATAGGCTTTTCAGCGAAAGCACTACAAACGATTGTTAGGTCTCCACCAAACCACAATAAGCACAGCCATTTTCCAGCAAAATATAGCCTTCACAAAAAACAGAAATAAAGATCAAATTAATCACTAAACTTGAATTATCTTAGGACACTTAGACACTCATAGGACTTCATGTTACACAATACATGCATGTTTTGTTTGATAAAGTTCACTAGTTCCAAAAACATCAAGTGATTTTGCATAGCCACATCATTAAACAGAAATACTCTATATAAATATATATAAATATAGTTATACACATGGAATTATAGATATACCTCTCCTTAATGCAACCGCTGTGTCAGATTTCAGAAAAACTTTACAGAAAAAGAAATGCATGCAATAATCTGAGACGGCGCTCAATTTAAAAACACCACAGCCGCAAGGATGGCGTCAACATAAACAAGAAATTACATGATAACTATTCCCTTACCTTTGATCTACATCAGAAAGCACTCCAGGAATCCCAGGTCCACAAATATTTGTTTTTGTTCGAAAATGTCCGGTATTTATGTCCAAACACCTTCTTTTGTTAGAGCGTTTGGTATACATATCCAAACCCTAATTCTGGTCAGCGTTAAATCGGACAAAAACTTCAAAAAGTGATATTACCGGTCGAAGAAACATTTCAAAGTACAGACTCAATCATTAGAATGTTTTGAACATATAGCTTCAATAAAGTTCCAACTGGAGTATTCTTTCTGGTCTTCGTGAGCAATGGAACACAAGTGACTACCATGAGGAAAAAGTGGGATCACAAAATGGCTGCTTGATGGACAGCTGATATATTCTGCTCTCATTCACTCCCACAACAACATAGCCTCATTATAATTTATATTGATGGTTGACATAGTGGAACCCCTAGGCAGTGCAACATTCATATCTCAAGGGGATTTCATTGGGGACTCTGGTGAATACATACAAGCTCAGATTTCTGACTTCCTGTTTTGATTTCAACTCAGGATTTTGCCTGCCAATATGAGTTCTGTTATACTCAGACATCATTCAAACAGTTTTAGAAACTTTAATGTTTTCTGTCCAATACTAACAATAATATGCTAATATTAGCAACTATGACTGAGGAGCAGGCCGTTTGATATGGGCACATTTTCATCCAAGCTACTCAATACTGCCCCTGCAGCCATAAAAAGTTAAGGAGAAGTATATCTTTAATTCCATGTATAACACTTGTATTTTCATCAACATTTATGATGAGTATTTCTGTAAATTGATGTGGCTCTCTGCAAATTGACCGGATGTTTTTGGAACTATTGAACATAACACGCCCAATGTATACTGAGATTTTTTTATATAAATATGAACTTTACCGAACAAAACATACATGAAGTCCTATGAGTGTCATCTGATGATCATCAAAGGTTAGTGATTCATTCTCTGTCTATTTATGCTTTTTGTGTCTCCACTCTTTGGCTGGAAAAATGGCTGTGTGTTTTTGTGACTTGGGTCTGACCTAATATAATCGTTTGTGGTGCTTTCGCTGTAAAGCCTATTTGAAATCAGACACTGTGGTGGGATTAACAACAAGATTACCTTTTAAAATGGAATAAGATACATGTGTGTTTGAGTAATTTTAATTATGAGATTTCTGTTTTGAATTTGGCGCCCTGCACTTTCACTGGCTGTTATATTGATCCCATTAACGGGATTTCAGCCCTAAGAAGTTAACAGATAAATACATTATAATATTGAATTTATTTCGCTACAAACATATACAGTGAGATGTACATTGTATTCTCAGAGGATAGCACTTAATAGTGTTAAAACATTTAACTAATTTATATATTTTGCAGATGGTAGTTTACATAAATTAGGCTCTGAACTTTCAAAAGATTAAAATGCAGAATTACATCGAATTACAATGACAGTTCAAAAGATGAATGTAAAATAAAATTGACTGAAACATTATTTTGTGCTTTACTTCTCTGTCCTTGAATCATATTTATCACTTTCTGCCTGTATCGGTGTACTGGACACCAAATATTTGTGTTATCCGGGATCCTTGGGACTTCCTTACCCCATAGAAGTTCAGGTTAAGGAATAAGGTCGAGGTTAAGTTTAGGAGTTATGGTATGGGCGTCCCAAGGGTCCCAGATATCACTGACCACACCAAATATCACTCTACACTGTTTTTATTTGTCAAGTCCTTAACCTTTCTAGCGCAAGCTCGACAACATTCCGCTGAAAGGGCAGCGCGTGAAATTCAAAAATATTTTTTTTAAATATGTAACTTTCACACATTAACAAGTCCAATACAGCAAATGAAAGATGAACATCTTGTTAATCTACCCATCGTGTCTGATTTTAAAAATGCTTTACAGCTAAAGCACAACATGATTGTTAGGTCAGAGCCAAGTCACAAAAACACAGCCATTTTTCCAGCCAAAGATAGGAGTCACAAAAAGCAGAAATATAGATAAAATTAACAACTAACCTTTGATCTTCATCGGATGACACTCATAGGACTTCATGTTACACAATACATGTATGTTTTGTTCGATAATGTGCATATTTGTATCCAAAAATGCAAATGCACAAAGACTGATCTGTCTAAACTTCAAATTCCAAAGTGTCAAGTCAACATAAGTCTGCACAAGGTAATGCTCTTTATTATTTATGCTTCTCTCTTAATATTTGCTATGTTGTGACTATTAAGAAATGTACATTGTTTAAAGGTGACAGATTCCAAAACATCCGGTGATTTCAAAACATCCGGTGACTTTGCAGAAATACTCATAATAAACATTGATAAAAGATACAAGTGTTATTCACAGAATTAAAGAGACTTCTCCTTAATGCAACCGCTGTGTCAGATTTCAAAAACACTTTACGGAAAAAAACAATCTGAGAACGGCGCTCAGAACCCAAAACAGCCAGAGGAATATCCGCCATTTGGGAATCAACAAAGTTAGAAACAACACCATAAATATTCACTTACCTTTGATCTTCATCAGAAGGCAATCCCAGGAATCCCAGTTCGACAATAAATGACTGATTTGTTCCATTTATGTCCAAATAGCCACTTGTTTTTAGCGTGTTCAGCCCAGTAATCCATCATGAGGCACAGGCACTTCATCCAGACAAAAACTCAAAAAGTTCCGTTACAGTCCGTTAGAAACATGTCAAACGATGTATGGAATCAATCTTTAGGATGTGTTTAACTAAACATCAATAATGTTCCAACCGGAGAATTCCTTTGTCTTCAGAAAAGCAATGGAACGAGAAGTAACTGTCGGGAGCGTGCATCATGAGACCAAGGCTCTCTTCCAGACCACTGTCTCAAAGGTCTCATGAGCCCCTCCTTTATAGTAGAATCCTCAAACCAGTTTCTAAAGACGGTTGACATCTAGTGGAAGCCCTGGGAAGTGCAACCTCCTAAATATCTCAATGTGTATTTGGTAGGCCAAGCTTTGAAAAACTACAAACCTCAGATGTCCCGCTTCCTGGTTGGATTTTTCTCAGGTTTTCACCTGCCATATGAGTTCTGTTACTCACAGACATCATTCAAACAGTTCTAGAAACTTCAGAGTGTTTTCTATCCAATACTAACAATAATATGCATATAATAGCATCTGGGACAGAGTAGGAGGCAGTTCACTCTGGGCACGCTATTCATCCAAAAGTGAAAATGCTGCCCCCTATCCCAAAAAGGTTAAAGAAAGGGTTTGCTGAAACTGTTAACTTAACTTGAAATTCAATTAACTTTGGATGAATTTTAGTCATATGAGCTGAAGAAAAATATGAATTGAGGATGATTGCTCTTACAACCAAAAAGTCTCTGAATCAGACCCATGTTCAAATGTGGGGTATTTCAATAAATAAAAATATAGAAATACTCTATGCATTAAACCCACTTTCTGTTTGTTCCTTGGGTATTTGGCAGAATGTGTTTGGATAGCCTACTATTTGTAGGAAATGTTAAGAGGTAGCGGATTTTGACCACATAATACTCATTCACACAAGATCAGTATTTCAAATATAAATACTCATGTATTTGTACCCAGGTCTGCTCCTGACAATTCCATACATTTCAATGTAATATTTAGTTCCCAAAGTGTCACAGTACTATGAGGAAATGATATTTGTTTGAATTTAGATATTAATCATTTGAACTAACCATGAACATGTAAATATAATGGTATAATGTTTAATTCTTTGAATCTGTGCTATTGTCTAAAATGTAGGTTCAGGTCTCTCGCTATCATATTTTAAACAACTTGTAGAAAATACACTTTATGAGACTGTCAAGAAGCATTATGACCATCCTGTGTCACTTTACTTGGACTAAGAAAATACACTTTGACACTCAAGAAGCATTATGACCATCATAATCACATAAGTCAGATAGGCCAATCACATACATGCCCTTATACCAGTCATCTGTCAAAAAGAGGGTGTCTTGTCCTGCTTCTGCTCTTGCATTCATCCCAGTCATCAGAAACAGAGCATTGGTAATTGAATATAGTCAATTTAAAAAAAATACTGTTGACACGTAGGCTATGCTGGAATGGAATGTTTTGCCTTGTGTGGTAGGTTTTGTGGGTTTTGAAACTCGTGTCATAACCACCCATAAAATATCATAATGTATGTCACAACAGGTCTAAACATATGAAACAGTATTATGACAGGTTATGACACGTTGTCAGATGTTATGACATGGTTATGACAGTGTCATAATGTGTTATGACACTAGGTGTGAAGTAAAGTGTTACCGCATATTCAAATATTTCCCCTATCTGTAATACACGATTTCCAGTGTTTTGTTTGTGATATTTGAGTTGATGGTCACTAGCCTCGACGCGGTATGTTATGGATTAAACTCACATCTGTTGATAGTGTTTGATGCCAGACTGGAGATACAAGGACCGAGGACACGCTGATTATTATTGTATTGTCTGAACACTGTGATTCTGTAGCAATGTCACTTACTTGTTTGGACTTCCCACTTGCCTCTGGGACTGATGTTTACAGAACAGTTGTCTGCTGATTAGGATATATGGCCAGTTAGACATTTTATCTGGTTCTGTGCTGGAAGTATCTCCCTGTTGCAACTTGTAATAAACTGAATAGATTGTTTTATTGCCTTTATTGATGACTTCTGTTCAGTTCACCTGTAAATTCTTCTTACGAGTACCATCCACTTATACTCCTCTACTTTTCTCATCAGCACTTCAATTCCACCACTCAAATGACAGCCCAGTCTTCAAAGACAGTGCTGACCCTGGACTCTGAGGCGGTGTTCTCACTCAAAGATGGCATCAACTTTAAGAAGAGCCCAGATGATGGCAAGTGCTACATCATATACAAAGAAAATGGAGAGCTGAAGGCCTGCAAGAACCAATGCAAACACCAAGGAGGCCTGTTCATCAAAGACATAGAGGACTTAGATGGAAGGTAAGTAGACTTAAAAGGGAAGTTCAGGACTCTACAACTAAAGATAGTTGGAGTTAGTAGCGGCTGTTTAGAGAATACCGAACCTTGGATTACAGTTTCTCCTGGCCCATAGACTACTTTCAGGCTGAGGAACCATTTAACATCAAGTGGTAAAATCCTGAACTTCTTCTTTAATACCGAGGCTTAGATAAAACATATCTATTCCATGGGACTGAAAGGTTTTTCTGATGCAGGACGGTCCAATGTACAAAACACTACTGGAAGCTGAACGTCTCAACTATGCAGTATGTGAACCCTCCTGACAGCTTCACACAGGATGAGCTGGGTAAGTTGAGCTGCCATTTTCTCAACCTGAAAGGTTATCGAATGGCATTTTAAGTCTATTTGCCATTTTGGGTCATATGAAACGGTATGTCTAATCTTTTGTGTTCTCTGACAACTTGTGTATATTTGTACACATTGTGTGATACTGATCATTAAATCAAATGTTATGTCACATGCTACGTAAACAACAGATGTAGACTAACAGTGAAATGCTTACTTACGGACCTTCCCAACAATGCAGAGAGAAAAAAAGAGAAATAGAAAAATAACACAAGGAATAAATCCAGAGTAACAATAACTTGGCTATAGAACGTTACACGAGGTACCAGTATCGAGTAGATGTGCAGGGGTATCATGTAATTGAGGTAGATATGTTCACATAGGTGAGATAAAGTGACTAGGTAACAGGATAGATAATAAACAGTAACAGCAGCGTATGTGATGAGTCAAAATACTTAGTCCAAAAAGGGTCAATGCAGATAGTTAGCCAATAGCTACCTGGACTAACTGTTTAGCAGTCTTATGACTAGGAGGTAGACGCTGTTCAGCGTCCCGTGGGTTGAGTGCCCAGCTCCAGCTGTCCATTCATTTGGCCATCTAAAAATGACACGAGGAACACAATGTAAATAATAAGTCAGATGTTTAATATGTCTATATGTACAGTTGAAGTGTGAGGTTTACATATACTTAGGTTGGAGTCATTAGAACTTGTTTTTCAACCATCCACAAATTTCTTGTTAACAAACTATAGTTTTGGCAAGTCAATTAGGACATCTACCTTGTGCATGACATATGTAATCTTTCCAACAATTGTTTACAGACAGATTATTTCACTTATAATTCACTGTATCACAATTCCAGTGGGTCAGAAGTTTACATACACTAAGTTGACTGTGCCTTTAAACAGCTTGGAAAATTCCAGAAAATGATGTCATGGCTTTACTGATAGGCTAATTGACATCATTTGAGTCAATTGGAGTTGCACCTGTGGATGTATTTCAAGGCCTACCTTCAAACTCAGTGCCTTGTTGCTTGACATCATGGGAAAATCAAAAGAAATCAGCCAAGAACTCAACATTTTTTATAGACCTCCACAAGTCTGGTTCATCCTTGGGAGCAATTTCCTAACGCCTGAAGGTACCACGTTCATCTGTACAAATAATAGTACGCAAGTATAAACACCATGGGACCATGCAGCCGTCATACTGCTCAGGAAAATTATCTATATCGACAGTAAAACGAGTCCTATATCAACATAACCTGAAAGGCTGCTCGCCAAGGAAGAAGCCACTGCTCCAAAACTGCCATAAAAAAGCCAGACTACGGTTTGCAACTGCACATGGGGACAAAATATTGTACTTTTTGGAGACATGTCCTCTTGTCTGATGAAACAAAAATAGAACTGTTTGGCCATAATGACCATCGTTATGTTTGGAGGAAAAAGGGGGAGGCTTGCAAGCCGAAGAACACCATCCCAACCGTGAAGCACGGGTGGCAGCATCAAGTTGTGTGGGTGTGTTGCTGCAGGAGGGACTGGTGCACTTCACAAATAGATGGCATCATGAGGGAGGACAATTATGTGGACATATTGAAGCTACATCTCAAGACATCAGTCAGGAAGTTAAAGCTTGGTCGCAAATGGGTCTTGCAAATGGACAATGACCCCAAGCATACTTCCAAAGTTGTGGCAAACTGGCTTAAGGACAACAAAGTCAAGGTATTTGAGTGGCCATCACAAAGCCCTGACCTCAATCCTATAGAAAATGTGTGGACAGAACTGAAAAAGCGTGTGCGAGCAAGGAGGCCTACAAACCTGCCTCAGTTACACCAACTGTGTCAGGAGAAATGGGCCAAAATTCACACAACGTATTGTGGGAAGCTTGTGGAAGGCTATCCCGTCACGTTTGACCCAAGTTAAACCATTTAAAGGCAATGCTACAAAATACTAATTGAGTGTATGTCACGATCGTCGTTGTAATCATACTCAGACCAAAGCGCAGCGTGAAATCGGTTCGACATCTTTTAATTATCAGAGAACCGAACAAAAAAACAAAGAATAAAAGACACGTGAAGCTCAAGCAGTGCTCACAGGCAACTACACAGAAACAAGATCCCACAAAACACAGTGGGGAAATGGCTGCCTAAACATGATCCCCAATCAGAGACAACGATAAACAGCTGCCTCTGATTGGGAACCATACCAGGCCAACATAGAGAAAAACTACCTAGATTACCCACACCCCGACCTAACCAACATAGAGAATAAAAAGGCTCTCTATGGTCAGGGTGTGACAGTGTATGTAAACTTCTGACCCACTGGGAATGTGACGAAAGAAATAAAAGCCAAAATAAATCATTCTCTCTACTATTATTCTGACATTTCACATTCTTAAAATAAAGTGGTGATCCTAACTGACCTAAAACAGAATATTTACTAGGATTAAATGGAATTGTGAAAAACTGAGTTTAAATGTATTTGGCTAAAGTGTATGTAAACTTCCGACTTCAACTTAAGATAATCAAATAAAAGTAATTCATTAGATTATTAATCGGAAGAGTTTTGACTTTGGCTTGATTTTGCTAACGCAGACGTCGTGATGACAGACGAGGGTGGTCTTCAGCTCGTGGAGGTGATCGTCTGGGACCCCTGGTTGGCAGACCCCCAGGATCCACAGGAACTGCAGGAGGGAGAGGTGACTGTGAGTACAGCTCGTCACACACACCCACGGCTGGACAGATCTGAGGCCTTTCCCAGTGGGCAAAACTGGTTGCAATTACATTATGACATCTTACATGACGTCATGGTCAGGATGTATACTGGTTGTATAAAGACGTTTTGTTAAGGTCAGAAAAACATGTCTTGATCTGGTTGTGATCTTGGTCTCGTCATGAAAAAGATGTCTTCACCAGGCTGGTTGAAACTAATGTGGAACACATTACCATGTTGTTTAGTCACAAATTTGTGACAAGAACACAAACACTAGCTATGATCCAAGGCTAGTTAGTAATTACCCGGAGTGAATCAAATATGAGCCTTAAAATGATAACCGAGAGTTGTGTGTCTACACAATCTTCTACTCATCTTTGATCTCATCACCACTTTTATAATGTGAAATCTGAGGGTGTGTTCTCACCTGAAAGGCTGCAGTGCCAAACTTAAGCCTGGGACACATAAGGGAGATGGGCAAAGGTTGAAAGATATCACCAACCGCCATCCAAGATTCTAGATTACGTATCGGGATAGATCTCCGATCACAGCCGTGCCCAACAACAGTGCAGGACACATTGCTGGGACTCTGAGTGACAGTTGGTCACAGATGACTTTTTGACCATCTCCCCTGTGTTCATTTAAATTCCAGAGACACAGAAACGACAGTCCCAACACCGACACCTCTGAGATTTTCCCCATATGGCCGACAGGCTATTTATATCAATGTGATTGATGGTCAACAGCGCCGCACGCAAATCTAAAAAGATAGCACGTCGGGCGACAAGATTCTCCGCTCCAAACTCAACCTTCATGTTCCTCCAGGTGACCTACCTCACCCATGCATGCATGGAGCTCCAGCTAGGGGGGAAGAAGATGATATTCGACCCCTGGCTGACGGGTCCGGCCTTCGCCAGGGGCTGGTGGCTGCTCCATGAGCCCCCTGCTGACTCCATGGAAAGGCTGTGCATGGCCGACCTCATCTACATCAGCCACATGCACTCCGACCACCTCAGGTATTCAGAGATGGTACCTGTATGGAATGTGGTACAGGTATGTAGAGATGGTACCTGTACGTAGTATGGTACAGGCATGTAGAGATGGTACCAGTATGGTACAGGCATGTAGAGATGGTACCTGTATGGTACAGGCATGTAGAGATGGTACCTGTATGGTACAGGCATGTAGAGATGGTACCTGTATGGTACAGGCATGTAGAGATGGTACCTGTATGGTACAGGCATGTAGAGATGGTACCTGTATGGAGTATGGTACAGGCATGTAGAGATGGTATCTGTATGGAGTATGGTACAGGCATGTAGAGATGGTACCTGTATGGAGTATGGTACAGGTATGTAGAGATGTTACCTATATGGAGTATGGTACAGGCATGTAGAGATGGTACCTGTATGGAGTATGGTACAGGCATGTAGAGATGGTACCTGTATGGCAGAATGAAATCTATTGATATGGGAGAATGGGCTCAGTGAAACTGGAAGGGAATGGACTGAACGTATCAAACACATACTATTCCAAACATTATAATGAGCCCGTCCTTCGCAATCTCCACCCACCAGCCACGACTGATTTCAATGCATTTATCATTTCGGTCCTACTTTAACGAAGTATAAAGGCATTTTATAGCATGCATGAAGTTTCTGAAGCACTACGCAAAAGCTTCACAGATAATCTATAAGCGTGTGTCATATTCTATAAATGGTGTATAAAGGGTGGTGTATAAATGGTGTATAAACTATGTATGTTTGAGTATGAGATAAATGCTTCACATATCATCTATGTAAGCTATATTGAGCCTTTATAAGTTGTACTTAGTTTAAAGTGGGACCCTAATTTCAATTACGGAAGTAAGCAGAAATGTTGATTCCAATTTTCCTTATGAGGATGAGCACACAGAAGGCAGGACGTTTTAAGATGATTCCTGAAAAATGTATTTTCAGCTACCCAACCTTAAAATCCCTCTCTGCGACGAGACCCGATGTTCCTATTTATGTTGGCGACACATCAAGGCCAGTGTTCTGGTAAGGGTTATCTATATACAGTTGAACTCTGAAGTTTACATGCACTTAGGTTGGAGTCATTAAAACTTGTTTTTCAACCACCCCACAAATATCTTGTTAACAAACTATAGTTTTGGCACATCGGGTAGGACATCTACTTCGTGCATGACAGAAGTAATTTTTCCAACAATTGTTTACAGACAGATTATTTCACGTATAAATCACTAACTGCACATTGGGACAAAGATAGTACTTTTTGGTGAAATGTCCTCTGATCTGATGGAACAAAAATAGAACTGTTTGGCCATAATGACCATTGTTATTTTTGGAGGAAAAAGGTGGAGGCTTGCAAGCTGAAGAGCACCATCCCAACCGTGATGAATGGGGGTGGCAGCAGCATGTTGTGGGGGGGAAGAGGGTACTTTGCTGCAGGAGGGACTGGTGCACTTTACAAAATAGATGGCATCATGAGAGGGGAACTTATTTTGAAGCGGCATCTCAAGACATCAGTCAGGATGTTAAAGCTTGGTCGCAAATCGGTCTTCCAAATGGACAATGACCCCAAGCATACTTCCAATGTTGTGGCAAAATGGCTTAAGGACAACAAAGTCAAGGTATTGGAGTGGCCATCACAAAGCCCTGACCTCAATCCTATAGGAAATGTGAGGGCAGAACTGAAAAAGCGTGTGCGAGCAAGGAGGCCTACAAACCTGACTCAGTTACACCATCTCTGTCAGGAGGATTGGACCAAAATTCACCCAACTTATTGTGGGAAGCTTGTGGAAGGCTACCTGAAATGTTTGACCCTGTCACACCCTGACCATAGAGAGCCATCGGGGTTCTCTATGGTGTAATAGGTCACAGCATGACTAGGGGGGTTTTCTAGTTATTATAGTTCTATGTTGGTGTGTGAGTATGGTTCCCAATTGGAGGCAGCTGAATATCATTGCCTCTAATTGGGGATCATACTTAGTGTGTCCCTTTTCCCACCTGCGTTGGGGGATATTGTTTTGTGTTTGAGTGCCATTGTGAGCTACACATTTCACGTTCGTTATATCTTTGTTTTTTTTTGGAAGTTTCACTATTAATAAAATGTGGAACTCTACTCACGCTGCGCCTTGGTCCACTTATTTAGACAACGATCGTGACAGACCCAAGTTATTAAACAATTTGAAGGCAGTGCTACCAAATACACTCAATTAGTATGTAAACTTCTGACCCACTGGGAATGTGACGAAATAAATAAAAGCTGAAATAAATCATTCTCTCTACTATTATTCTGACATTTCACATTATTAAAATAAAGTGGTGATCCTAACTGACCTAAGACAGGGAATTTTTACTGGGATTAAATGTCAGGAATTGTGGAAAAACTGAGTTTAAATGTATTTGGCTAAGGTGTATGTAAACTTCCAACTTCAACTGTATATGTCAATCATTAACATGGTTTTACAACCATAAAACAAATGAGTGTCACCTTTATGGGTTTATGCTGTCCTCATTTGAATCATGTTACAGGATGCTGGAGAAAAGGCAGGTGCAGCTGACAAATATCAACGTCGTTCCCTTTGGCATTTGGCAAAACGTAAGCATAAACAGCTCACTTTGCATGAACAGTTTATACGATAAAGGAACCTCTGTCAAAAGGCTCTTCTTTAATGCCCTTCTCCTGTTGTCTCCGTCAGATTGATGAGCACCTCAGATTCATGATTCTGAAGGATGAAGTGCACCCTGAATTGGACACCTGTATCATTGTTGAATATAAAGGTAGTCATCATGTCCTTTGTAAGAGCACGTGGTGCTAGCTTCTCCAGAGCCCTGGGTTCAATTCCTGCAGTCACAGGAAGTCACTTTTCATAAAAGGGTCTGCTAAGTGGTATATACACCGAGTGTACGAAACATTAGGAACACCTTCCTAATATTGAATTGCACCCCCCTTTGCCATCAGAACAACCTCAATTGGACTCTATTGGCATGGACTCTACAAGGTATTGAAAGTGTTCCACAGGGATGCTGGCCCATGTTGACTCCAAAGCTTCCCACAGTTGTGTCAAGTTATATGGATTTCTTTTGGGTGGTGAACCATTCTTGATACACACGGGAAACTGTTGAACATGAAAAACCCAGCAGGGCTGCAGTTCTTGACACACTCAAACCGGTGTGCCTGGTACCTACTACCATACCCCCTTCAAAGGAACTGAAATATTTTGTCTTGCCCATTTACCCTCTGAATGACACGCATACACAACCCATGTCTCAAGGGTTAAACATCCTTCTTTAACCTGTCTCCTCCCCTTCATCTACACTGATTGGAGTGGATTTAAATAAGTGATCATACCCTTCACCTGGATTCACCTGGTTAGTCTATTTCACAGAAAGAGCATGTGTTCCTAATGTTTTGTCCAGTCAGTGTACAAGTGCAGATCACACATTCTGACTTTCATCCCACTTTATCTACCAACAGATTATACATCCATATAAAGATGGGCTCCACCAGGATAATTAAGACTAATTATTGTATTGAACATGCACATCCTGTCTGATTCAGGTCCTTGTCAGTTCAGTAGTAAAAGTATATGTCAGCGCCACCTGGTAGAAATACGATGCACCTTAAAGCCTTATCTCAACCTTATCTCATTTGACGGGTGCATCTGATTCTGGTTCTCCCACCCAGGTCATATGATCCTCAACACGGTGGACTGCACCAGGCCAAACTACGGCCGACTGCCCCACAATGTAGACCTGATGATGAGCGACTTTGCTGGAGGGGCGTCTGGCTTCCCCATGACCTTCAGTGGAGGAAAATACACAGGTGAGGTGGACAGGTATACAGCATCCAAATGTATAGCCGGACAAATAACAACAGAGAAATGAATTGCTCCCTTGGGTTTTCCTGGCTATTGACTGCAGATGGAGTGAATGTCAATTGTATTTCCTCTCTCCTTATCTCCTCCTCAAAGCACATCGGAACAGATATGAGGTTACTTCCCTCGGATGTTCTCCTCCAATGCATTTTGAGGAGGAGGCAAGGGGAGAGGAAGCGAGGAATCAAGGAAACACAACTGAGATTCACTCATTGACTAGTGTCGATTTCACCCTGCAGAGAGCTGGAAAGCTGATTTCATCAAGAATGAAAGGAAGAAGCTCATGAACTACAAGACCCAGCTGGTAAAATCCTTGCAGCCCAAGATCTACTGCCCGTTTGCCGGTTACTTTGTCGAAGCACATCCCTCAGACAGGTATTACAAAACGTTTACTCTTTTGTGTACAAATTCCGTTCTAGGTTGAGGTTAGGTTTTGACCCCTCTTATTGCTTCAATTGCAGTCACTCAATATAACTTGCATCCCAATTTGACATTGACAACTGACATAAGTTAACTGACAGGTACATTAAGGAAACTAACACGAAAAACAAAGCGGAGGAGCTCAATGCCCTGATCAAGAAGAGCGCTCCAGGCATAACAACATGGACACCCAAGCCAGGCGCTGTGCTCGATCTGGCACTGGCTCTGATGAGCCCCAGCCGGTAGGATTGCTCATCAATCAGCAAATCGTGTGTGTGTCCATGTCTGTCATATCAGTCCATACTCCATAGAAATGCCAACAATCATCAATAATCACAAATCACATTTTAGTGTTTGATGTTTCCCTCTGTTGTCAATACCATTATTACCTCACTTCCCTACATTGTTAACCTCTATTACATCACTTCCCTACATTGTCTACCATTATTACATCACTTTCCTACATTATCTACCATTATTGCATCACTTCCTTACATTGTCAACCATTTTTACCTCACTTCCCTACATTGTCTGCCATTATTATCTCACTTCCCTACATTGTCTACCATTATGTTCTCTTTCTACATTATGTTTTTTCCTACATCATTGAATTCCTTTTTAATGTTGTAACCCAGGTAAAATGCACTGTAAATCATGTATGATTTGACTATAACCACAGGAAAGCCATCACCGACCCTCCATCCGGGACAAACATCTATAAGGACAGTTGGGACTTTGATTTGTACGTGGATGAACTGAACAGGGCCATCACCGCTGAGATATTTAAACATAAAAGCTGGATCCAATTTTATTACATCTGGGCAGGGTTTAAAAACTACAATCTAGTTGTCCGGGTAAATATTGCAGTCCATATAAAAGTCCTCACAGCTCTTAGTGCTCTACTGCACATCTACAAGCTGACTCCTGGGGTGGATTCATTAGTCGCAGACTGTTGCAAAACGTTTTTTCAACAGAAACCGATTACTGTTTACTCTTGGAACCAAACGGAAGCCTGAATTTGTCCAATAGAAACTTGTTTTCATTGCAAAATGTTTTTCGTTTGGATTAAACTTTTTTTGCAACAGTCTGCAATTTAGGAATTACACTCCTGGTTACTCCTGACTCGCATTCAGTAGGCAGTAAAACATGCAAGGAAAATTGTAAATATTATTGGACAATCTCAATTTTAAAACGTTTCTAGGTTTTGTACCAACTGAACGCGACCCCTTCCATTCACTTCCTCTCTCTGTAGATTTCTGGAATGTTTAAAACATGTACGGACGCTCTCACGGACACAGACTAAGCCTATTCCTGAATTTAAAAAAATGAAAAGCTCAATGGAGAATCTCTATCGAATTTTTGGGGGGTTCCAGGACTAGGCTTAATTTATGTCCAGGAAACTGCCCTTGGAACAGCTGATTTTGTCTGCTTGGATTGCCAGATGGGCAGGCTTGACACTTTAGGGACTATGACCCTTGGTTCCATTGTGCCAGGCATGTTCAATCAATTTGAAAAATAAAAATACATTTTTAACCCAAATCTAGTGGGTTTGAGGGTCGAACTTAGAACAAAGATTTTCCAATTCTTCTCATTCTTTTGCTACTTTTAAGATTCTGGTAATTCTTTAGATCTGTGTATTGATTCCGATTATTCTGGTTATTCATATTCTTATCTGATATTTATCATAACTGCAGGTCAGTGAATAACGCAAATTGTTTGAATTCCAACTAAACATAGCCTAACTGTTTGTAATATGTATTTAAGGTCATAGAGACAGATGAGGACTTCATTCCGATAGCCAATGGCTACAACTATCTGGTGGACTTCATGGATCTGTCCTTCCCTACTCAGAGGCCCACTAGAGAGCACCCTTATGAGGAGGTGAGCATGGCTACAACACCTGCTCACCTATATACAATTAAGTACACTGCACTCAACTTGAGAAGAATCAAAACAATCATTGTGGAGCAGGAACATAGCATGTTACAAATCTGTCATAAGGGTGGCAGGTAGCCTAACAGTTAAGAGCACTGGGCCAGTTACCGAAAGGTTGCTGGTTCAAATCCCTGAGCTTACTATGTGAAAAATATTTTGATGTTCCCTTGAGCAAGGCACTTACAGTGCATTCGGAAAGTATTCAGACCCCTTTACTTTTCCACATTTTGTTATATTACAGCCTTATTCTAAAATGGATTAAATAAAATAAATCCTCATCAGTCTACACAATACCCCATTTTGACAAAGCGAAAAAAGGTTTTAGAATTATTTTAGCAAATGTCAAGAAATTATAAAATACCTTTTTTACATAAATATTCAGACCATTTGCTATGAGACTCGAAATTGAGCTCAGGTGCATCATCCTGTTTCCATTCATCATCCTTGAGATGTTTCTCCAACTTGACTGGAGTCCACCGGTTGTAAATTCAATTGATTGGACATGATTTGGAAAGTCACAGACCTGTCTATATAAGGTCCCACAGTTGACAGTACATGTCAAACCAAAACCAAGCCATGAGGTCGAAGGAATTGCCCATAGAGCTCCGAGACAGGATTTTGTCAAGGTACAGATCTGGAGAAGGGTACCAAAAATGATCTGCACCATTGAAGTTCTCCTAGAACACAGTGGCCTCCCTCATTCTTAAATGGAAGACATTTGGAACCACCTAGACTCTTCCTAGAGCTGGCCGGTGGGCTAAACTGAGGATTTGGGGGAGAAGGGCCTTGGTCAGGGAGGTGACCAAGAACCCGATGGTCACTCTGACAGAACTCCAGAGTTCCTCTGTGGAGATGGTTGTCCTTCTGGAAGGTTCTCCCATCTCGGCAGCACTCCACAAATCAGGCCTTTATTGTAAAGTGGCCAGACAGAAGCCACTCCTCAGTAAAACGCACATGCCAAAAGGCACCTAAAGGACAAACAGGATTCTCTGGTCTGATGAAACCAAGATTGAACTCTTTGGCCTGAATGCCAAGCGTCACATCTGGAGAGAACCTGGCTTTGGGACAAGTCTGAATGTCCTTGAGTGGCCCAGCCAGAGCCCGGATTTGAACACGATCTCTGGAGAGACCTGAAAACAGCTGTGCAGCTTCGCTCCCCTTCCAACCTGACATAGCTTGAGAGGATCTGCAGAGAAGAATGGGAGAAACCCCCCCCCCCAAATACAGGTGTGCCAAGCTTGTAGTATCATGTCCAAGAAGACTCAAGG
This sequence comes from Oncorhynchus mykiss, assembly GCF_013265735.2. Classification (NCBI taxonomy): domain Eukaryota; kingdom Metazoa; phylum Chordata; class Actinopteri; order Salmoniformes; family Salmonidae; genus Oncorhynchus; species Oncorhynchus mykiss. The sequence continues at coordinate 69,456,596 of NC_048579.1, forward strand.
CTGTAATCGCTGCCAAAGGTGTTTCAATAAAGTAAAGGGTCTGAATACTTATGTAAATGTGATATATATATATAATTTTCAAATGCAATACATTTACAAAAATTTCTAAAGCTGTTTTTGCTTTGTCATTATGGGGTATTGTGTGTAGATGAGTTTAAAAAAAAATCAATATTAGAATAAAGCTGTAACGTAACAAAATGTGGAAAATGTCAATGGGTTTGAATACTTTCCAATTTTTAAATAAGAATAAACTTTTCCCTTTATTCATGTCATTCTCATGAGGTGAACGCTGTTCAGACACAAAGAGATGGCAGGCTGCTATGCCTAACTTCAGGGGTTTGAATGTGTTGTTGGCAGATGCAAATCTGATGCAAAGCTGTTTTCAGTTTAAGATAATTGTTTGCTGGATTAAATGCAGTGCTTGATAAGTACAGTGCCTTCAGTATTGGTTTGGGGATGCTTTGCTGGCTCAGGACCTGGACAACTTGCCTTAATAGAAGGAACCATGAATTCTGCTCTTTATCAGAGAATTCTACAGTAGAAAGTCAGGACATCCGTCTGTGAGCTGTAGTTGAAGTGCAGCTGGGTCATACAGCAAGACAATGATACAAAACACACAATCAAGTCTACATGAAAATGGCTAAAAAGCAACAAATTTGAAGTTTTGGAATGGCCTAGTCAAAGTCCAGACCTAATCCCAATTGAAATGTTGCAGCAGGACTTGAAACGAGCAGTTCATGCTTGAAAACCCACGTTTCTGAGTTAACTTCTCTAGGATAGGGGGGCAGCATTTGGAATTTTGGATGAAAAGCATGCCCAAATTCAACTGCCTGCTACTCATCCCCAGAAGATAAGATATGCATATCATTAGATGTGGATAGAAAACTCTGAAGTTTCTAAAACTGTTTGAATCATGTCTGTGAGTATAACAGAACTTATGTAGCAGGCGAAACCCCAAGGACAAACCATTCAGATTTTCTTATTTTTTGAGGTCAATCTTCTCAATGAGGTTTCATTGCAACTTATTATGTGACTTGTTAAGCACATTTTTACTCCTGAACTTATTTAGGCTTTCCATAACAAAGGGGTTGAATACTTGACTCAAGACATTTCAGATGTCCATTTTTTTTTATTATAATTTGTAAACATTTCTAAAAACATAATTCCACGTTGACATTATGGGGTATTGTGTGTATATCAGTGACACAAAAGCTAAATGTAATCCATTTGTAATTCAGGCTGTAACAACAAAATGTGGAAAAGTCCAGGGGTGTGAATACTTTCTGAAGGCACTTTACACTGCACTCCATTTATGAGAAGGATCAATACAACAAAAAACTGCTTCTAGGGGTCAAACATTACGGGGCAGAAACATACCATGTTACAAATCTGTCTTCCGGAGAGGAAGAATAACATTTCCCTGGACTCATGTCTTTCTCATAAGAGGTGAATGCTGTACGAGACACAGACACACAGAGATGGCAGGCTACTATGCATAATTTCAAATGTGTTGTAGGTGGCAGATGCAAAGCTGTTTTCAGTTGAAGATCATTGTTGCTGGCTCAGTTCTCACTCAAGTGTAAGGCAGGATTACCGAACAGGCACGCAGGGCAAAATGTGTAGAATAGCATGAGATGAGCTATAAAACGGCACATTTATCTTTGCCCCATGGCAAAATGTGTAGAATAGCAGGAAATTAGATTTAACATGGCAAAACAAACTATAAAACAGCACATTTTTCTCTTTGCTCCATGGAGAAAAGTGTAGAATTTCAGGAAGTTAGTTGGTGGTAAATGTGGCAGCCTTGCCCTGCTTAAATGCCAACATGCTTTTAAACAAACCGCCATTTATCTCCAAGTCGATCGTTTGTTTTCCATTTCATGTAACTTGATTGGACTGAGAGATAGACGGTGTACTACTTTCTCTTCTGTAAAGATCAAGAACAGGATCGGAGTCATGAGGCACGTGGTGAAGAATGGCCTTCTTTGGGACGACCTGTATATCGGCTTCCAGAACCGTCTGAGCAGAGAGCCAGACGTCTACCACCACCGGTAAGCCCTCGTCTCCTCACCTTCCCTCCTTTGCTTCCTTCCTCCCTTACCAGACCCAGGCATCTACCACTACCAGTCTATTGCATTGCTGTATACTAGAGCAACGATTCTTAACTGGTGTGTCGGGACCCTAATATTGTACCTGTCTTGGTTATTTGTCCAGGTTCTGGAACCACTTCCAGACAGAGTTGCCAGTCACTGGGCCGGACTGGGACTTGTTCCTGCAGCAGGTGCCATCATACCAGAGGTCTGCTGAACCCCAGGGAATCCAAACAGAAAGTGTCTCTGCTTCTACATTCTTAGAAAAAGCAGACTGTACTGTCTCACGAGAACCAAGCTTTGTGCCTGTATCTATTAATGAATAGTAATGAATAAGAAGAGCTGCTCTCCCTGTCACTGTAGGCACCACCAACCTCCCTGTGCTACTGAAACAGGGAAAAAGGGACGTGGCTGACAAGATTTAATTTCTAAATTGGTTCAAATAATAGCTTCATTTAGGGTTCATTTTCTAATTCGTTTTTTCATATAATGGTGAAATCAATTAACATAGCGTCTATTGTTGCTTGGCAGGTCTGTATGTAGAGGACTAGTAACAAAAAGTAGGAAAATATATGCACTCACTACTATGTCGCTCTGGTAAGAGCATCTGCTAAATGACTAACATGTAGAATATGAATAAACTTTATCATTGATTATTATGTGTATTATTGATTATATGATTTTGGACGTGTGCTGACAATGCATTTGTTACTCGACCAATATCTATTCATTGAACACAATTTTGTGTTTTTTTTCCCATAAAAAAATAAAATAGGTTAGGGTTAAGGGTTTGGTTAATGTTAGGTGATTGGTTTTTGAGCTTTAACTATGAATCGTTAGTTATAAGAGACATGAGGGATGCCATAATGAAGCTTCGGAAGGGCTGAGTGCAGGGGAAACAGTCACATGGCAGTACTGATAAGTGGAGGAACCGTTTAAGGCCCATTTCACTAGCAATAATGATGTAATGTTTAGCGATAAAGAGGAGACTCCACCCAAAATGGGGTATGTATACCACCACAGCTGAAACCATGTTTTTGTCGATTGCCATCTATACTGACTTTCTGGTGAGGCCTGATCAATCTCACTAGAAAAGATCGAAACAGGTGGGATTTAATTATAAAATGAATGAGAAACACCAGTCTCTATTCAAATTTTGACAATACTTTATTATTTACTTATGGAGTTATCAAAAGTTGCAACTCTTGATTGGTTATTAAAATTAGTTTATTTTTTATTTAACATGTTTTTTGAATCACGATACGAATCATGTGTTCGAAAATAAAAATTACAAGTTCCCTGGGGTCCTGGTCATTGGGTAAATATACAAATGTATTTTGTTCAGTCTGCATATAGAAGGAAAAATATATATTTAAAATCCTTTTAAGGATCTGCCTAAAATGACATACCCAGATCTAACTGCCTGTAACTCAGGATATGCATATTCTTGGTACCATTTGAAAGGAAATACTTTGAAGTTTGTATAAATGTGAAAGGAATGTAGGAGAATATAACACAATAGATCTGGTAAAAGATAATACGAAGAAAAAAACAAGTTTTCTTTTTTTACCATCATCTTTGAAATGCAAGAGAAAGGTCATGTGTTATTCCAGCCCAGCTGCAATTTCGAGCAGTGTATGTGCAAAGTTTTAGACTGATCCAATGAACCAGAAAACATAAGTGTTATACATAGGTTTAAAGATTACCTTCTTGTTAATCCAACCACGGTGTCAGATGTCAAAAAAGCTTTACGGCGAAAGCATAATTATACCTGATTATACCCGCGCTCTCGGCATTGCGCATGAAAAAGCTCTGTGACACTTTAGGGTCCACTAGTTCAGACTGGTCTTACTCCCTCATTTTTCAGAATACAAGCATGAAACCATTTCTAAAGACTGACATCTAGTGGAAGGCATAGGAACTGCAATTTGAGTCCTAAGTCAATGGATACTGTAATGACATTGAATAGAAAACTACAATAATAAAGAGAATCCTACATCCTGTATGGATTTTCCTCAGGTTTTCACCTGCCAAATCATTTCTGTTATACTCACAGACATTATTGCAACAGTTTTTGGAAACTTTGGAGTGTTTTCTATCCAAATCTACCAATTATATGCATATCCTAGCTTCTGGGCCTGAGTAGCAGGCAGTTTACTTTGGACACGCTTTTCATCCGGAGGTGAAAATAATGCCCCCTACCCTGGAGAAGTTAGCTCAACCCAACCCATCTGCATGTCCACAGTGGAATCTAGTCCCTCTATCTTTAGCTCTGCTTCCTCTGTCATGGTGTCTTTAAGCTCACCCATTACCCAGCTGGACAGACCTCACTTCACGTGAGAACTGTGAACCCAAGGAGAGACATGACGATCTTTACCGCTTCAGGTGCTGTAAGGAGTACTGTATGTGGACCAGATCAACGCTGTTCCACACCCCGCCTGGTGTATCTTGATGTACACTCAATCTCCAGAATTCAGCCTGTGCCTTCAGTTATCTCCCACTCCTCATGTACCGCTTCCACCTGGGAATATACACACTGAGCCGTTATCTCTCTTCACGCTCACTCCACACGCGCTTTCTCAGGACTGCTTTCGCACTCTTGCCGCCCCTGACCAGGTTAATGTCTCTGACTCAGATAGGAGTGTTAAAAGTCACTGTCGCATTGAACACCTTTGTTGCTCTTTCTTCAGCTGGTTAGGGAGGGTTTTGAGGTTCACACACACTGTTTGTGGTCAAATTATTCACCCCGTGCATTAAGACACCATCTGACATCACCTTCCATGATAACTGTTACAGTTGAAACCACTTCCTAATTCAGTTCGTACTCCTGTATTTTACTGGCGACCTCAGAAGAGTTACCAGTTCAGGAAGTTAGCACCCTAACCCATCGGGAAATCTCACACTCCAGTAGACCCAATCTGATGAAATTTGTATCAAAACAAAGACAAAAATAAATCAGAAATACACATATCACAATCCATTTGGAGTAACTATCATCCCTTCTTAATTAACCATAGTTGGATTGGGTTAGCTGCTTAATTGGTTAATGCATTATATAAAAGGATAGATGTTGGGGTAATGTAATGCGAAACAACATTGTGGAGGCATTAATGTCTTAATGCACAGTGCTGAGTTACCTCGAGGATGTAGCATACGCACTTGCCTATCAGGTGACTTGCCTATCAGGTGACGTGCCTATCAGGTGACAATGGAGAAGATGGGTAACAAAGTGAAAATGATCTTAAAGCACGTGGTCAAAACACAATCGTTTTAATGCTACACGTGTAAAGTAAGCAGTTGCAGGCACTAAATTAATGCGTTCATGTGTTAAGTTAATGTCTTCACGAGCTAATGTTAACACCTATACGCGTCAATTAAGTGTGTTTGCAGGCGGTCCAACGTGCTAAATAAACGGCTGCAAGCGGTCCTGCACACGTCAAATTAACGCCTACAGATGCTAAATATACACCTACACACGCTAACTTACCGCATTCTTTAATATGCACATTTTACTAGCCAACTTCACTAGCTCCTCCTTTCAACCAGATTTCACAGTTTGAAGGAACTTCCTTTTCCACTCCAAGCAGAGTATGAACCTTCACAAGATAATGGTTTTGTCTTTGAAAATGGTTGTTTCTTAATCATAAAGTTTATCAGCTAGTTTACAGTGGAAGGATATGTTTCTCATCACTGGCTATAAAATTCAGCTAACATTAATCTAGCACCAGGATCAGCATAAACATAGTCAGATGCTGGCTAGCTAATCGAGCTAATGTCGGTGGCCTTGAATCCCGACCATATCATATAGTTAGCATCAAACTCTGCCCAGCCATACTGCTAGCCGCAGTGAAGGGCGCCATCTTGTGTTTTATTAAAAGCCCTGCTAAAAAAACATGTAATTTAAAACAGCCACGGAAACACATTGGACTATGTTAACGTCAAGGTAAATTACATACTAGCAAGATTATTGCTTGAATGCAGGGCCATACAGTTCAAGTCGGAAGTTCACATACACTTAGGTTGGAGTCATTATAACTTGTTTTTCAACCACTCCACACATTTCTTGTTAACAAACTATAGTTTTGGCAAGTCTGTTAGGACACCTACTAATTTTTCCAACAATTGTTTACACACACATTATGTCACTTATAAATTCACTGTATCACAATTCCAGTGGGTCAGAAGATCACGTACACTAAGTTGACTGTGTCTTTAAACAGCTCGGAAAATTCCAGAAAATGATATCATGGCTTTAGAAGCTTCTGATAGGCTAATTGACATAATTTGAGTCAATTGGAGGTGTACCTGTGGATGTGTCTCAAGGCCTACCTTCAAACTCAGTGCCACTTTGCTTGACATTATGGGAAAATCAAAAGAAATCAGCCAGGACCTCAGAAAATAAATTGTAGACCTCCACAAGTCTGGTTTATCATTAGGAGAAATTTCCAAATGCCTGAAGGTACCACATCCATCTGTACAAACAATACTACGCAAGTATAAACACCATGGGACCACGCAGCCATAATACTGCTCAGGAAGGAGACACGTTCTGTCTCCTAGAGATAAACATAGTTTGGTGTGAAAAGTGCAAACCAATCCCAGAACAACAGCAAAGGACCTTGTGAAGATTGAAGATGCTGGAGGAAACAGGTACAAAAGTATCTATATCCACAGTAAAACGAGTCCTATTTCAACATAACCTGAATGGCCGCTCAGCAAGGAAGAAGCCACTGCTTCAAAACCGCCATAAAAAGCCAGACTCTGGTTTGCAACTGCACATGGTGACAAAGATCGTACTTTTTGGAGAAACGTCCTCTGGTCTGATTAAACAAAAATAGAACTGTTTGGCCATAATGACCATTGTTATGTTTGGAGGGATAAGGGGGAGGCTTGCAAGCTGAAGAACACCATCCCAACCTTGAAGCACGGGGGTGATAGCATCATGTGGTGGGGGTGCTTTGCTGCAGGAGGGACTGGTGCACTTCACAAAATAGATGGCATCATGGGGAAGGGAAATTATGTGGATATATTGACGCAACATCTCAAGACATCAGTCAGGAAGTTAAAAACCTCTCTAGGCTAGGGGGCAGTATTTGGCGTCCGGATGAAAAGCGTGCCCAAAGTAAACTGCCTGCTACTCAGGCCCATTAGCTAGGATTTAGATAGAAAACACTCTGACATTTCTAAAACTGTTTGAATGATGTCTGTGAGTATAACATAACTTATTTGGCAGGCGAAGCCCCGAGGACAAACCATCCAGGAAATGTTTTGTTGTTGAGTTGACAGTGTTTTCAAATGGGGTTTCTATGTGGATCTAGATTTCTAAGGCACTTGCCTGCAGTTCCTATCGCTTCCACTGGATGTCAACAGTCTTTAGAAATTGGTTGATGTTTTTCCTTTGTGTAATGAAGAAGTAGGGTTGTTCAGAACGAGGGTCGAGTCTAATGTACTGTTGTGGTTGAGGCATGCGTCCTGAAAGCTCGCTCCACTTTGTTTTCGTCCGGTATTGAACACAGTTTATCCCGTCTTAAATTGTATTGATTATTTACGTTAAAAAAATACCTAAAGTTGTATTAGGAAAGTAGTTTAAAATATTTGGACAAAGATTACAGGTAATTTATTCGATATTTTGTAGTCATGTTGCGCAAGTTGGAACCTGTGTTTTTCTGGATCAAACATGCCAAATAAATGGACATTTTGGGCATATAACGACAGAATCAAAAGGATCGTTTGTGATGATTAAGGGACATATTGGAGTGCCAACAGAAGAAGATCTTCAAAGGTAAGGCATGAATTATACCGTTATTTCTGAGTTTTGTGTCGCACCTGGTGGGATGAAATATGATTGTCTGTGTTAGTTTGATGGGGTGCTGTCCTCAGAAAATAGCATGGTTTGCTTTCGCCGGAAAAGCCTTTTTGAAATCTGACATGGTGGCTGGATTAACAAGAACTAAAGCTTTAATTTGGTGTATTGAAGTTGTAATTGTATGAAAGTTAAATATTTCTAATAATTTATTTTGAATTTGGCGCTCTGCCATGTCACCGGATGTTGTCAAATCAATCCCGTTAACAGGATTTGATCCATAAGAAGTCAACAGTTTCAGCAAACCCTTTCTTTCAGGACTTGACAGATAAAAACAGTGTAGAGTTGAAGATGATATTTGGTATGGTCAGTGATATCCGGAATTCTTGGGATGTCCCTACCCTAAACCCTAAACATAACCCCTAACCTTAACCTTTCTGAAGCAGGCGTCCCGCTAGCGACCCACCTCAACAACATCCGGTGAAATTGCAAAGCGCAAAATTAAAATGACAGAAATAGAAATATTTAACATTCATGAAAATATATATATATAAGTGTCTTATATCAAAATAAAACTTAACTTCTTGTTAATCCTGGCAACGTTTTTCAACCAGGCAGGTGTGCCATGAAAGTCAGAAATAGCGATATAATAAAAGCCTTACCTTTGAAGATCTACTTCTGTTGGCACTCCAAAAGGTCCCAGCTGCATCACAAATGATCCTATTGTTTGATAAAGTCCTTCTTTATAATCCCAAAAACTCTGTTTAGTTGGCGCGCTTCATTCAATAATCCATCGGTTTCCCCTCATTCTAAATACATACAAAATGAATCCCAAACGTTACCAATAAACTTCTCCAAACAAGTCAAACAACGTTTATAATCAAACCTCATTAGGCTGAACTCCCATCATACCACAAAATCCTGTAGAATAACGTCTTCCTGTGTTTGCAGAAGTGTATCAAGTTAGGATAAAACTATAGGTTGTTTTAGGTAAAACGTAGTGTGTGTATGAGCGAAGTGTATCAGAGTAGGCTAAGACTGCAGTTCTATAAGGGATAACTAGTGTGTGTGTGTTACTGGTCAAGGGGAAGGATTGCGCAAGCCTCTCTGTGATAGTTAATTGAGTATAATTTGAGAAGGAGGGTGCGTCTAGCGCTCACTGGGAAGAGGGAATCAAATCAATAGGTGTTGATTAAAAGGAACTATGTAAAGATAAGAGATTGACAAAAAAAATACAGTTTTATATCTTTATGTTTGAAGCCTGAAATGTGGCAAAAGTTCGCAAAGTTCAAGAGGGCCGAATACTTTCGCAAGGCACTGTATATGTGATCAACAGATGCATATCTGTATCCCCAGTCATGTGAAATCCATAGATTAGGGCTTTATGAATTTATTTCAAATGACTGATTTCCTAGTATGAACTGTTACTCAGTAAGATCTCTGAAATTGTTGCCTGCATGCATTTATATTTTTGTTCAGTATACATTATATTATCTTCAATAGTCCTCTTCCTCGAAGAAAGTGAAATATAGCCCTAGATACCACCACCTACACTCATTAAAAACACACTGCCCCATTGCACTACTTTGACCCTATCTGCTAGTGCACTATGCAAACGGCCTGGGAGGACGGGACACCACCCCTCAACACACCCTGGAACTCTTCTGAAGTCACATTTCGTATAGCCAAATACATCTCTGCAGCTGCCAGCACAACATCTATTTTCTGTGATTTACGTTTCAATTCTGTGGTACAGTTGATAACCATTGATATGAACACTAAGACAACCTTACTGAAGCATAAATAATTTGTTGGCCTATCCCTCTGTGCTGGCACAAATCTACTACTCACTGGAATCCTCTCAGGATCCCTCACTCTTGATCCATCCTCTTCTACTTTCTTCACTGCCTCAGCATACAATACCTTCTGCACTACTCTGACTCTAGCCACCTCAACCTGCCACTCTCGCACCGGACACCTCCGATCCCCAGCAGTTAACACTGCCCCCCTACAGTTAACACACAACTTTATCCACCGAAACTACACAATCCTCTATCCTATGCCATCCTGCACACGTCCCACATCTTGGAATCTCCTTCCTACACACTGCTACGACATGACCATAAACGTTGCAAGATTAACAGCTCTTATTGTGTGACTTTCTGGACTGTGTCGTTTAATGCGGAATCTTCAGTTACTGTAGTTGAGTTAGTGAATGTTACTGCCACCTATTGACCTGGAGTGCAACCACACACGCACACATACATGCACACACAAAGCTAGTATCCACTTCTTTGTTAACCATAGTCCTAGATCGCACATTCTTTAATTATGATATCTTACAACATTTTAACAGGATGATTTAATCATTTTGAATTTTGCCCAAATACAAGTTCAGTCAGGATGTTCCCCTGCACTACTTGGCCAACTCACAATAACAGTAAATACAAGAGATTCTGAAAGCTGCTACTTGGAAGGATTAAACTACAGAAAGGAACTTGACTGTAACCTGACTCTTTATCATCGAACCCACGGGCCCTTCGGAGAAGGTGATAGATAATCAGGGCTACAGACTGGTGACAGACATCTCTGGAATAGTTTGCTTGCATACATCTTTTTGATACCATTTATTCTCTTTCAACTATAACCATGCTGAAATGTGCAGACTGACTCAACTTAGATTGCTTCTACACAGATTTTTGCTACCATTCATATTTTATACACCATAACGCTTGTTGTATCCCCATTCATTTCAGAGATGGAATGCATGTTACGGTGAGTGAATGAGGACCCAAAAGCGAACTAACTTAAACAGAGCTTCTTTAATAACCAAACATAGGTAGGCTCAGATAGACCGGCAGATTCCGACAGGACAGGACAAGGTTACAGCAAACATGACGATAGTCTGGCTCAGGCATGAAACACAACAAACAAGAATCCGACAAAGACAGGAGCAGAAACAGAGAGAGATATAGGGACCTAATCAGAGGGAAAAAGGGAACAGGTGGGAAACGGGGTGAATGGGTAGTTAGGAGGAGACAAGGAACAGCTGGGGGAAAGCGGGGGAGAAAAGGTAACCTAATACGACCAGCAGAGGGAGACAGGGTGAAGGGAAAGGACAGAGACAAGACACAACATGACAGTACATGACAGTACCCCCCCACTCACCGAGCGCCTCCTGGCGCACTCGAGGAGGAAACCTGGCGGCAACGGAGGAAATCCTCGATCAGCGCACGGTCCAGCACGTCCCGAGAGGGAACCCAACTCCTCTCCTCAGGACCGTACCCCTCCCAATCAACGAGGTACTGGTGACCACGGCCCCGAGGACGCATGTCCAAGATCCTGCGGACCCTGTAGATGGGTGCGCCCTCGACAAGGATGGGGGGGGGGGGGGGGGAAGACGAGCGGGGGCGCGAAGAACGGGCTTAATACAGGAGACATGGAAGACCGGGTGGACGCGACGAAGGTATCGCGGAAGAAGAAGTCGAACTGCGACAGGATTAATGACCCGAGAAATACGGAACGGACCAATGAACCGCGGGGTCAACTTGCGAGAAGCCGTCTTAAGGGGAAGGTTCTGAGTGGAGAGCCAAACTCTCTGACCGCGACAATATCTAGGACTCTTAGTTCTACGCTTATTAGCAGCCCTCACAGTCTGCGTCCTATAACGGCAAAGTGCAGACCTGACCCTCTTCCAGGTGCGCTCGCAACGTTGGACAAAAGCCTGAGCGGAGGGGACGCTGGACTCGGCGAACTGAGATGAGAACAGCGGAGGCTGGTACCCGAGGCTACTCTGAAAAGGAGATAGCCCGGTCGCAGACGAAGGAAGCGAGTTGTGGGCGTATTCTGCCCAGGGGAGCTGTTCTGACCAAGACGCAGGGTTGCGAAAAGAAAGACTGCGTAAGATGCGACCAATAGTCTGATTGGCCCGTTCTGCTTGACCGTTAGACTGGGGGTGAAAGCCGGAAGAGAGACTGACGGAAGCCCCAATCAAACGGCAAAACTCCCTCCAAAATTGAGACGTGAATTGCGGACCTCTGTCCGAAACGACGTCTGACGGAAGGCCATGAATTCTGAAAACATTCTCGATGATGATTTGTGCCGTCTCTTTAGCAGAAGGAAGCTTAGCAAGGGGAATGAAATGAGCCGCCTTAGAGAACCTATCGACAACCGTAAGAATAACAGTCTTCCCCGCTGACGAAGGCAGTCCGGTGACAAAATCTAAGGCGATGTGAGACCACGGTCGAGAGGGAATGGGAAGCGGCCTGAGACGGCCGGCAGGAGGGGAGTTACCGGACTTAGTCTGCGCGCAGACTGAACAAGCAGCCACGAAACGACGCGTGTCATGCTCCCGGGTGGGCCACCAAAAACGCTGGCGAATGGAAGCAAGCGTACCCCGAACGCCAGGGTGGCCGGCTAACTTGGCAGAGTGAGCCCACTGAAGAACGGCCAGACGAGTAGGAACGGGAACGAAAAGAAGGTTCCTAGGACAAGCGCGCGGCGACGGAGTGTGAGTGAGCGCTTGCTTTACCTGCCTCTCAATTCCCCAGACAGTCAACCCGACAACACGCCCCTCAGGGAGAATCCCCTCGGGGTCAGTGGAGGCTACTGAAGAACTGAAGAGACGAGATAAAGCATCAGGCTTGGTGTTCTTAGAGCCCGGACGATAAGAAATCACGAACTCGAAACGAGCGAAAAACAGCGCCCAACGCGCCTGACGCGCATTAAGTCGTTTGGCAGAACGGATGTACTCAAGGTTCCTATGGTCAGTCCAAACGACAAAAGGAACGGTCGCCCCCTCCAACCACTGTCGCCATTCGCCTAGGGCTAACCGGATGGCGAGCAGTTCGCGGTTTCCCACATCATAGTTACGTTCCGACGGCGACAGGCGATGAGAAAAATACGCGCATGGGTGGACCTTGTCGTCAGAGAGGGAGCGCTGAGAAAGAATGGCTCCCACGCCCACCTCTGACGCGTCAACCTCGACAACGAACTGTCTAGAGACGTCAGGTGTAACAAGGATAGGAGCGGATGTAAAACGATTCTTGATGAGATCAAAAGCTCCCTGGGCGGAAACGGACCACTTAAAGCACGTCTTGACAGAAGTAAGGGCTGTGAGAGGAGCTGCCACCTGACCGAAATTACGGATGAAACGACGATAGAAGTTCGCGAAGCCGAGAAAGCGCTGCAGCTCGACGCGTGACTTAGGGGCGGGCCAATCAATGACAGCTTGGACCTTAGCGGGATCCATCTTAATGCCTTCAGCGGAAATAACAGAACCGAGAAATGTGACGGAGGAGGCATGAAAAGTGCACTTCTCAGCCTTCACAAAAAGACAATTCTCTAAAAGGCGCTGGAGGACACGTCGAACGTGCTGAAGATGAATCTGGAGTGACGGTGAAAAAATCAGGATATCGTCAAGGTAAACGAAAACAAAGATGTTCAGCATGTCTCTCAGGACATCATTGACTAATGCCTGAAAGACAGCTGGAGCGTTAGCGAGGCCGAAAGGAAGAACCCGGTATTCAAAGTGCCCTAACGGAGTGTTAAACGCCGTCTTCCACTCGTCCCCCTCCCTGATGCGCACGAGATGGTAAGCGTTACGAAGGTCCAACTTAGTGAAAAACCTGGCTCCCTGCAGGATCTCGAAGGCTGAAGACATAAGAGGAAGCGGATAACGATTCTTAACTGTTATGTCATTCAGCCCTCGATAATCTATGCAGGGGCGCAGAGACCCGTCCTTCTTCTTGACAAAAAAAACCCCCGCTCCGGCGGGAGAGGAGGAGGGGACTATGGTACCGGCGTCAAGAGCTACAGACAAATAATCCTCGAGAGCCTTACGTTCGGGAGCCGACAGAGAGTATAGTCTACCCCGGGGGGGAGTGGTTCCCGGAAGGAGATCAATACTACAATCATACCACCGGTGTGGAGGAAGAGAGGTGGCCCTGGACCGACTGAACACCGTGCGCAGATCGTGATATTCCTCCGGCACCCCTGTCAAATCACCAGGCTCCTCCTGTGAAGAAGAGACAGAGGAAACAGGAGGGATAGCAGACATTAAACATTTCACATGACAAGAGACGTTCCAGGAGAGGATAGAATTACTAGACCAATTAATGGAAGGATTATGACAAACTAGCCAGGGATGGCCCAAAACAACAGGTGTAAAAGGTGAACGAAAAATCAAAAAAGAAATGGTTTCGCTATGATTACCAGAAACAGTGAGGGTTAAAGGTAGCGTCTCACGCTGAATCCTGGGGAGAGGACTACCATCCAGGGCGAACAAGGCCGTGGACTCCCTTAACTGTCTGAGAGGAATGTCATGTTCCCGAGCCCAGGTCTCGTCCATAAAACAGCCCTCCGCCCCAGAGTCTATTAAGGCACTGCAGGAAGCTGACGAACCGGTCCAGCGTAGATGGACCGACAAGGTAGTGCAGGATCTTGAAGGAGAGACAGGAGTAGTAGCGCTCACCAGTAGCCCTCCGCTTACTGATGAGCTCTGGCTTTTACTGGACATGAAGTGACAAAATGACCAGCAGAACCGCAATAGAGACAGGCGGTTGGTGATTCTCCGTTCCCTCTCCTTAGTCGAGACGCGGATACCTCCCAGCTGCATAGGCTCAGCTCCCGAGCCGGCAGAGGAAGATGGTAGTGATGCGGAGAGGGGGGCAACGGAGAACGCGAGCTCCTTTCCACGAGCTCGGTGACGAAGATCAACCCGTCGCTCAATGCGAATAGCGAGTTCAATCAGGGAATCCACGCTGGAAGGGACCTCCCGGGAGAGAATCTCATCCTTTACCTCTGCGCGGAGACCCTCCAGAAAACGAGCGAGCAAAGCCGGCTCGTTCCAGCCACTGGAGGCAGCAAGAGTGCGAAACTCAATAGAGTAGTCTGTTATGGATCGATTACCTTGACATAGGGAAGACAGGGCCCTGGAAGCCTCCTCCCCAAAAACAGATCGATCAAAAACCCGTATCATCTCCTCCTTAAAGTCCTGATACTGGTTAGTACACTCAGCCCTTGCCTCCCAGATTGCCGTGCCCCACTCACGAGCCCGTCCAATAAGGAGAGATATGACGTAGGCGACACGAGCAGTGCTCCTGGAGTAAGTGTTGGGCTGGAGAGAAAACACAATATCACACTGGGTGAGGAACGAGCGGCATTCAGTGGGCTCCCCAGAGTAACACGGCGGGTTATTGATTCTGGGCTCCGGAGATTCGAAAGCCCTGGAAGTGGCCGGTGGATCGAGGCGGAGATGGTGAACCTGTTCTGTGAGGTTGGAGACTTGGGTGGCCAGGGTCTCAACGGCATGTCGAGCAGCAGACAATTCCTGCTCGTGTCTGCCTAGCATCGCTCCCTGGATCTCGACGGCTGAGTGGAGAGGATCCGGAGTCGCTGGGTCCATTCTTGGTCGGATTCTTCTGTTACGGTGAGTGAATGAGGACCCAAAAGCGAACTAACTTAAACAGAGCTTCTTTAATAACCAAACATAGGTAGGCTCAGATAGACCGGCAGATTCCGACAGGACAGGACAAGGTTACAGCAAACATGACGATAGTCTGGCTCAGGCATGAAACACAACAAACAAGAATCCGACAAAGACAGGAGCAGAAACAGAGAGAGATATAGGGACCTAATCAGAGGGAAAAAGGGAACAGGTGGGAAACGGGGTGAATGGGTAGTTAGGAGGAGACAAGGAACAGCTGGGGGAAAGCGGGGGAGAAAAGGTAACCTAATACGACCAGCAGAGGGAGACAGGGTGAAGGGAAAGGACAGAGACAAGACACAACATGACAGTACATGACAATGCAGGCTTCAACATTCTTACCAGAAATCGTTGCCACAGTACTTACAGGTTGCTGAAACTAAAACATTTTGAGAGCTTAAAACACATTTTATGGCTTATAATGTTATAGTACTCACTCTAGCCTACAATAAATACTACTCCACTATAACCCGTTATAACTCCACACCTACAAACCACCCCAAAACAACTCAATTTAACTAACCCATAGCCAATGACAACCCTATTAATGCCACTACTACTTTTAATTCACAACCTTCAATACTTCACTGTGTGTCAGGCACTGCTTCATGACACCAACCAGTCATGTGGAAAACATAAAATAGCTTGAGGCAAGTCACAAAACCTATCCCATGAGCACACACACAACCCTAGGTCAAAACACCTGTTCCATGAGCATATCACACACACACACACAGCTAGTACTAATGCATAACTAACACCCCTATTGACCTTTTTGTCTTCATCTATTTCCTTATACTTTGTGTCACAGTAATTATAAACAGGTTATTTAATTATTGAACAAAATGTTTCTCTTAAAATACTTGGTGTTAAAAGATGCTCTTGTTTCTGTTCATTTAAAAAAACAAAGAACATGTTTGTTCACTTTCTGGATGGGAAGAGTCATCCGCTATTTTATTGGCCTTCTGGAGGGCTCTGCCCAGGTAGAGAGATGACAGATTGTCACGATCGTCGTGAGAAGCGGACCAAAGCGCAGCGTGGTGTGAATGCATCATTTTAATGGATGACGAAAACACACCGTAAACAATAAATGACCACCGACCGTGACGCTATAATACGAACTGTGCTGACACAAGCAACTAACATAGACAATCACCCACAACCCACAATGACAAAACAGGCTACCTAAATATGGTTCCCAATCAGAGACAACGACTAACACCTGCCTCTGATTGAGAACCATATCAGGCCAAACACAGAAACAGACAAACTAGACATACAACATAGAATGCCCACTCAGATCACACCCTGACCAAACAAAACCTATAACATACAAACTATGGTCAGGGCGTGACACAGATGTTGCTGTTGCTGCCCCATGATTTTCCCACAAGTCCTGACTATCTTTCAGAACCTATTTTTCTGTGCAACATTGATATTCCCAAACCAGCAGGTCAAGTAGTAGGACAGAATGCTCTCAATGAATGCTTTATAAAAGAGAACCATGATGGTTAGATCAACATTAGAAAATTACAATTTCCATAGGAAATACAGTCTCTGTTGGCCTTTCTTCAAAATAACGTCAGTACACTGATCCCAGGACAGCTTGTTGTCAGTGACTAGCCCAAGGTATTTGTACTCCTCCACTATTTCAATGGGCTCACATTTGTCAGCGATGGTGTGTGAATAGTCGTGTTCCTTCAAAAGTCAATCACCAAGTCCTTTGTTTTTTTATGTATTTAATTTTAGATGGGATGACTCACACCAAACATTAAAATCATTCAGAGCCGGTCCGTGCTCTGTCTTATCCCTTTCAAGTAGACCGACCAAAGTGTCGTCAGCATATTTGATCAGGTGGCGCCCTGGGAACCGGCTCCGTCAGCTGTCTGTGTACAGTATGAATAGTACTGGTGAAAGAACACTGCCCTGGGGGGTTCCAACTGAAGTAGTGCACACCTCAGAGAGTGTGTTGCCAACTCCTACCTGCTGAGACCTATCATTTAGGAATTTGGTAATCCATCTGAATAGCATAGCATCAAATCTGATGTCTCCTCTCAGTCTGTCTGCGAGAAACCAATGGATTGATTGTGTTAAATGCTGAGGAGAAATCTGTGAACATGATACGCACATGGGTTTCACTGCCCTCCAAATGCACGTACACCAGATGAAAGAGCTAGAGGTTGGCATCCTCTGTTCCTCTCTCTGACCAGCATGCAAATTGGAGGGTGTCAAGAAGGTGTCTGGTGGTGTTGATGATGTATGCCTTAATCTTTTCAAGAGATTTAATCAAGAGAGAGGTAAGAGGTCTGGAGTCATTACTAAGGTCTGTAGTCATTTGATGCAGATGGATGAGAGGTTTTTGAAATAGGTCTAACAATAGATTATGTTATCAGGCCCGGGCTCTTTCATGTTCCAGTGCTTTTGAACACTGGTATGACTTCCTCATTGATGACAAGGGCGCTCTCGGTTGCCATGACATCCTCCTTCACACAGGCAGGGGGAGCGGGGCCGCTCCCCGCTTCAAAGCGGGTGAAGAACTTGTTGAGTTCATTGGCTGTAGAGAGTCACACCCTCTCATCCGGGTGGGATCGATATGTTGCCTCCCTTTGAAGGGGGCATTTGCCATATTCTTAATGCCCATACTTGCAGTCTCCCTGTGACATTATCTGTTGCACCTTATCCTTGTACTGGAGAGTCTCCCTGTGACATTATCTGTTGCACCTTGTCCTTGTACAGGCATCTCACCTTTTTAATCTCTTTCTTCATCTCTCCCTCTGTACCTCTTTTCTTGCGGTGGATTTCCTGAGGCAAACACTTATTTCTTGTTAAGCACCAACAATTAGTTCACTGCTCAATGCAAATGCACAAAGAAAGACTCATCTGGGTCTAAACTTCAAATTCCAAAGTGTCAAGTCAACATAAGTCTGCACAAGGTAATGCTCTTTATTATTTATGCTTCTCTCTTAATATTTGCTATGTTGTGACTAAGAAATGTACATTGTTTAAAGGTGACAGACAAAAGTTGTTTAACAGATAAATACATTATAATATTGAATTTCATTTATTTCACTACAAACATATACAGTGAGATGTACATTGTATTCCCAGAGGAGAGCACTTAATGGCATTAAAACATTTAGCTAATTTATATATTTTTCTCATGGTAATTGACATAAATTAAGCTCTGTGAACTCTGTGAAACTGTTAATTGAATTTCAAGTTCACAAGTTAACTTTGGATGAATTTCAGTCATATGAGCTGAAATTTAAAAAAACAATGAATTGAGGGTGATTGCTCTTACAACCAAAAAAACAGTCTTCTAATCAGACCCATGTTCAAATTTGGGGTATTTCAATCACTTTCAAAGACATTTCGAAGAAAGTATTTACTTGAAAATACAAGTAGTTGAATATTGGAATGTATTTGGAAATACACTTGGAAACACATTTTTCTGCATTTGAAAATATTGAAATGTAAAAATACTGAAATACTCTATGCATTTGAACCCACGTTCTGTTTGTTCCCGAAGGTATTTGGAAGAATGTGTTTGGAAACTATATTTGAATATTGTTTTCAGATAGTAGGCTATTTGTAGGAAATGTTAAAAGAGGTAGCGGATTTTGACCACATAATACTCATTCACACAAGATCAGTATTTCAAATATAAATACTCATGTATTTGTACCCAGGTCTGCTCCTGACAATTCCATACATTTCAATGTAATATTTAGTTCCCAAAGTGTCACAGTACTCTATGAGGAACTGACATTTGTTTGAATTTAGATATTACTCATTTGAACTAACCATGAACATGTAAATATAATGGTATAATGTTTAATTCTTTGAATCTGTGCTATTGTCTAAAATGTAGGTTCAGGTCTCTCGCTCTTTCTCTCTCTCTCTATCATATTTTAAACAACTTGTAGAAAATACACTTTATGACACTGTCATAAAGAATTATGACCATTCTGTGTCACTTTACTTGGACTAAGAAAATACACTTTGACACTCAAGAAGCATTATGACCATCATAATCACATAAGTCAGATAGGCCAATCACATACGTGCCCTTATATCAGTCATCTGTCAAAAAGAGGGTGTCTTGTCCTGCTTCTGCTCTTGCATTCATCCCAGTCATCAGAAACAGAGCATTGGGGTAAGTGCATGTCTGACATCATTTTGTGCGCAATTACAATGATAATTTAATATGGTAAATAAAAAAATAAAAAATACTGTTGACACGTAGGCTATGGTGTAATGGAATGGATTGTTTTGCCTTGTGTGGTAGGTTTTGTGGGTTTTGAAACTCGTATGTGTCATAACCACCCATAAAATATCATAATATATGTCACAACAGGTCTAAACATATGTAACAATATTATGAGCATATTATGACAGGTTATGACAGGTTGTCAGCTGCTATGACATGGATATGACCGTGTCATAATGTGTTATGACACTAAGTGTGAAGTAAAGTGTTATATTCATATATTTCCCCTTTCTGTAATACACGATTTCCAGTGTTTTGTTTGTGATATTTGAGTTGATGGTCACTAGCCTCGACGCGGTATGTTATGGATTAAACTCACATCTGTTGATAGTGTTTGATGCCAGACTGGAGATACAAGGACCGAGGACACACTGATTATTATTGTATTGTCTGAACACTGTGATTCTGTAGCAATGTCACTTACTTGTTTGGACTTCCCACTTGCCTCTGGGACTGATGTTTACAGAACAGTTGTCTGCTGATTAGGATATAAGGCCAGTTAGACATTTTCTCTGGTTCTGTGCTGGAAGTATCTCCCTGTTGCAACTTGTAATAAACTGAATAGATTGTTTTATTGCCTTTATTGATGACTTCTGTTCAGTTCACCTGTAAATTCTTCTTACGAGTACCATCCACTTATACTCCTCTACTTTTCTCATCAGCACTTCAATTCCACCACTCAAATGACAGCCCAGTCTTCAAAGACAGTGCTGTCCCTGGACTCTGAGGCGGTGTTCTCACTCAAAGATGGCATCAACTTTAAGAAGAGCCCAGATGATGGCAAGTGCTACATCATTTACAAAGAAAATGGAGAGCTGAAGGCCTGCAAGAACCAATGCAAACACCAAGGAGGCCTGTTCATCAAAGACATAGAGGACTTAGATGGAAGGTAAGTAGACTTAAAGGGGAAGTTCAGGACTTTACAACTAAAGATAGTTGGAGTTAGTAGCGGCTGTTTAGAGAATACCGAACCTTGGATTACAGTTTCTCCTGGCCCATAGACTACTTTCAGGCTGAGGAACCATTTAACATCAAGTGGTAAAATCCTGAACTTCTTCTTTAATACCGAGGCTTAGATAAAACATATCTATTCCATGGGACTGAAAGGTTTTTCTGATGCAGGACGGTCCGATGTACAAAACACTACTGGAAGCTGAACGTCTCAACTATGCAGTATGTGAACCCTCCTGACAGCTTCACACAGGATGAGCTGGGTAAGTTGAGCTGCCATTTTCTCAACCTGAAAGGTTATCGAATGGCATTTTAAGTCTATTTGCCATTTTGGGTCATATGAAACGGTGTGTCTAATCTTTTGTGTTCTCTGACAACTTGTGTATATTTGTACACATTGTGTGATACTGATCATTAAATCAAATGTTATGTCACATGCTTCGTAAACAACAGATGTAGACTAACAGTGAAATGCTTACTTACGGACCTTCCCAACAATGCTGAGAGAAACAAATAATAACACAAGGAATAAATCCACAGAGTAACGATAACTTGACTATAGAACGTTACACGAGGTACCAGTATCGAGTAGATGTGCAGGGGTATGATGTAATTGAGGTAGATATGTTCATATAGGTGAGATAAAGTGACCAGATAACAGGATAGATAATAAACAGTAACAGCAGCGTATGTGATGAGTCAAAAGACTTAGTCCAAAAAGGGTCAATGCAGATAGTTAGCCAACCTGGACTAACTGTTTAGCAGTCTTATGACTAGGAGGTAGACGCTGTTCAGCGTCCCGTGGGTTGAGTGCCCATATGTCTATATATACAGTTGAAGTGTGAGGTTTACATATACTTAGGTTGGAGTCATTAGAACTTGTTTTTCAACCACTCCACAAATTTCTTGTTAACAAACTATAGTTTTGGCAAGTCAATTAGAACATCTACCTTGCGCATGACACATGTAATCTTTCCAACAATTGTTTACAGACAGATTATTTCACTTATAATTCACTGTATCCCAATTTCAGTGGGTAAGAAGTTTACATACACTAACTTGACTGTGCCTTTAAACAGCTTGGAAAATTCCAGAAAATGATGTCATGGCTTTAGAAGCTACTGATAGGCTAATTGACATCATTTGAGTCAATTGGAGGTGCACCTGTGGATGTATTTCAAGGCCTACCTTCAAACTCAGTGCCTTGTTGCTTGACATCATGGGAAAATCAAAAGAAATCAGCCAAGAACTCAAAATGTTTTTTATAGACCTCCACAAGTCTGGTTCATCCTTGGGAGCAATTTCCTAACGCCTGAAGGTACCACGTTCATCTGTACAAATAATAGTACGCAAGTATAAACACCATGGGACCATGCAGCCGTCATACTGCTCAGGAAAATTATCTATATCCACAGTAAAACAAGTCCTATATCAACATAACCTGAAAGGCTGCTCGCCAAGGAAGAAGCCACTGCTCCAAAACTGCCATAAAAAAGCCAGACTACGGTTTGCAACTGCACATGGGGACAAAATATCGTACTTTTTGGAGACATGTCCTCTTGTCTGATGAAACAAAAATAGAACTGTATGGCCATAATGACCATCGTTATGTTTGGAGGAAAAAGGGGGAGGCTTGCAAGCCGAAGAACACCATCCCAACCGTGACGCACGGGTGGCAGCATCAAGTTGTGTGGGTGTGTTGCTGCAGGAGAGACTGGTGCACTTCACAAATAGATGGCATCATGAGGGAGGACAATTATGTGGATATATTGAAGCTACATCTCAAGACATCAGTCAGGAAGTTAAAGCATGGTCGCAAATGGGTCTTGCAAATGGACAGTGACCCCAAGCATACTTCCAAAGTTGTGGCAAAATGGCTTAAGGACAAAGTCAAGTTATTTGAGTGGCCCTCACAAAGCCCTGACCTCAATCCTATAGAAAATGTGTGGACAGAACTGAAAATGCGTGTGCGAGCAAGGAGGCCTACAAACCTGACTCAGTTACACCAACTGTGTCAGGAGAAATGGGACAATTCACCCAACTTATTGTGGGAAGCTTGTGGAAGGCTATCCCGACACGTTTGACCCAAGTTAAACCATTTAAAGGCAATGCTACAAAATACTAATTGAGTGTATTATCTCGATCGTCGTTCTAATCATACTCAGACCAAAGCGCAGCGTGGAATCGGTTCGACATCTTTTAATTATCAGAGAACCGAACAAAAAAACAATGAAGAATAAACGACACGTGAAGCTCAAGCAGTGCTCACAGGCAACTACACAGAAACAAGATCCCACAAAACACAGTGGGGAAATGGCTGCCTAAATATGATCCCCAATCAGAGACAACGATAAACAGCTGCCTCTGATTGGGAACCATACCAGGCCAACATGGTAGAAATAAACGACCTAGATTACCCACCCTAGTCACACCCCGACCTAACCAACATAGAGAATAAAAAGGCTCTCTATGGTCAGGGTGTGACAGTGTATGTAAACCTCTGACCCACTGGGAATGTGATGAAAGAAATAAAAGCCAAAATAAATAATTCTCTCTACTATTATTCTGACATTTCACATTCTTAAAATAAAGTGGTGATCCTAACTGACCTAAAACAGAGAATATTTACTAGGATTAAATGGAATTGTGAAAAACTGAGTTTAAATGTATTTGGCTAAAGTGTATGTAAACTTCCGACTTCAACTTAAGATAATCAAATAAAAGTAATTCATTAGATTATTAATCGGAAGAGTTTTGACTTTGGCTTGATTTTGCTAACGCAGACGTCGTGATGACAGACGAGGGTGGTCTTCAGCTCGTGGAGGTGATCGTCTGGGACCCCTGGTTGGCAGACCCCCAGGATCCACAGGAACTGCAGGAGGGAGAGGTGACTGTGAGTACAGCTCGTCACACACACCCACGGCTGGACAGATCTGAGGCCTTTCCCAGTGGGCAAAACTGGTTGCAATTACATTATGACATCTTACATGACGTCATGGTCAGGATGTATACTGGTTGTATAAAGACGTTTTGTTAAGGTCAGAAAAACATGTCTTGATCTGGTTGTGATCTTGGTCTCGTCATGAAAAAGATGTCTTCACCAGGCTGGTTGAAACTAATGTGGAACACATTATAATGTTGTTTAGTCACAAATTTGTGACAAGAACACAAACACTAGCTATGATCCAAGGCTAGTTAGTAATTACCCGGAGTGAATCAAATATGAGCCTTAAAATGATAACCGAGAGTTGTGTGTCTACACAATCTTCTACTCATCTTTGATCTCATCACCACTTTTATAATGTGAAATCTGAGGGTGTGTTCTCACCTGAAAGGCTGCAGTGCCAAACTTAAGCCTGGGACACATAAGGGAGATGGGCAAAGGTTGAAAGATATCACCAACCGCCATCCAAGATTCTAGATTACGTATCGGGATAGATCTCCGATCACAGCCGTGCCCAACAACAGTGCAGGACACATTGCTGGGACTCTGAGTGACAGTTGGTCACAGATGACTTTTTGACCATCTCCCCTGTGTTCATTTAAATTCCAGAGACACAGAAACGACAGTCCCAACACCGACACCTCTGAGATTTTCCCCATATGGCCGACAGGCTATTTATATCAATGTGATTGATGGTCAACAGCGCCGCACGCAAATCTAAAAAGATAGCACGTCGGGCGACAAGATTCTCCGCTCCAAACTCAACCTTCATGTTCCTCCAGGTGACCTACCTCACCCATGCATGCATGGAGCTCCAGCTAGGGGGGAAGAAGATGATATTCGACCCCTGGCTGACGGGTCCGGCCTTCGCCAGGGGCTGGTGGCTGCTCCATGAGCCCCCTGCTGACTCCATGGAAAGGCTGTGCATGGCCGACCTCATCTACATCAGCCACATGCACTCCGACCACCTCAGGTATTCAGAGATGGTACCTGTATGGAATGTGGTACAGGTATGTAGAGATGGTACCTGTACGTAGTATGGTACAGGCATGTAGAGATGGTACCAGTATGGTACAGGCATGTAGAGATGGTACCTGTATGGTACAGGCATGTAGAGATGGTACCTGTATGGTACAGGCATGTAGAGATGGTACCTGTATGGTACAGGCATGTAGAGATGGTACCTGTATGGTACAGGCATGTAGAGATGGTACCTGTATGGAGTATGGTACAGGCATGTAGAGATGGTATCTGTATGGAGTATGGTACAGGCATGTAGAGATGGTACCTGTATGGAGTATGGTACAGGTATGTAGAGATGTTACCTATATGGAGTATGGTACAGGCATGTAGAGATGGTACCTGTATGGAGTATGGTACAGGCATGTAGAGATGGTACCTGTATGGCAGAATGAAATGGATTGATATGGGAGGATGGGCTCAGTGAAACTGGAAGGGAATGGACTGAACGTATCAAACACATACTATTCCAAACATTATAATGAGCCCGTCCTCTGCAATCTCCACCCACCAGCCACGACTGATTTCAATGTATTTATCATTTTGGCCCCACTTTAACGAAGTATAAAGGCATTTTATAGCATGCATGAAGTTTCTGAAGCACTACGCAAAAGCTTCACAGATAATCTATAAGCGTGTGTCATATTCTATAAATGGTGTATAAAGGGTGGTGTATAAATGGTGTATAAACTATGTATGTTTGAGTATGAGATAAATGCTTCACATATCATCTATGTAAGCTATATTGAGCCTTTATAAGTTGTACTTAGTTTAAAGTGGGACCCTAATTTCAATTACGGAAGTAAGCAGAAATGTTGATTCCAATTTTCCTTATGAGGATGAGCACACAGAAGGCAGGACGTTTTAAGATGATTCCTGAAAAATGTATTTTCAGCTACCCAACCTTAAAATCCCTCTCTGCGACGAGACCCGATGTTCCTATTTATGTTGGCGACACATCAAGGCCAGTGTTCTGGTAAGGGTTATCTATATACAGTTGAACTCTGAAGTTTACATGCACTTAGGTTGGA
The DNA here is from genome assembly GCF_013265735.2 of Oncorhynchus mykiss. Lineage (NCBI taxonomy): Eukaryota > Metazoa > Chordata > Actinopteri > Salmoniformes > Salmonidae > Oncorhynchus > Oncorhynchus mykiss. The sequence continues at coordinate 69,482,191 of NC_048579.1, forward strand.
GTCATTAAAACTTGTTTTTCAACCACCCCACAAATATCTTGTTAACAAACTATAGTTTTGGCACATCGGGTAGGACATCTACTTCGTGCATGACAGAAGTAATTTTTCCAACAATTGTTTACAGACAGATTATTTCACGTATAAATCACTAACTGCACATTGGGACAAAGGTAGTACTTTTTGGTGAAATGTCCTCTGATCTGATGGAACAAAAATAGAACTGTTTGGCCATAATGACCATTTGTTATTTTTGGAGGAAAAAGGTGGAGGCTTGCAAGCTGAAGAGCACCATCCCAACCGTGATGAATGGGGGTGGCAGCAGCATGTTGTGGGGGGGAAGAGGGTACTTTGCTGCAGGAGGGACTGGTGCACTTTACAAAATAGATGGCATCATGAGAGGGGAACTTATTTTGAAGCGGCATCTCAAGACATCAGTCAGGATGTTAAAGCTTGGTCGCAAATCGGTCTTCCAAATGGACAATGACCCCAAGCATACTTCCAATGTTGTGGCAAAATGGCTTAAGGACAACAAAGTCAAGGTATTGGAGTGGCCATCACAAAGCCCTGACCTCAATCCTATAGGAAATGTGAGGGCAGAACTGAAAAAGCGTGTGCGAGCAAGGAGGCCTACAAACCTGACTCAGTTACACCATCTCTGTCAGGAGGATTGGACCAAAATTCACCCAACTTATTGTGGGAAGCTTGTGGAAGGCTACCTGAAATGTTTGACCCTGTCACACCCTGACCATAGAGAGCCATCGGGGTTCTCTATGGTGTAATAGGTCACAGCATGACTAGGGGGGTTTTCTAGTTATTATAGTTCTATGTTGGTGTGTGAGTATGGTTCCCAATTGGAGGCAGCTGAATATCATTGCCTCTAATTGGGGATCATACTTAGTGTGTCCCTTTTCCCACCTGCGTTGGGGGATATTGTTTTGTGTTTGAGTGCCATTGTGAGCTACACATTTCACGTTCGTTTTATCTTTGTTTTTTTTTGGAAGTTTCACTATTAATAAAATGTGGAACTCTACTCACGCTGCGCCTTGGTCCACTTATTTAGACAACGATCGTGACAGACCCAAGTTATTAAACAATTTGAAGGCAGTGCTACCAAATACACTCAATTAGTATGTAAACTTCTGACCCACTGGGAATGTGACGAAAGAAATAAAAGCTGAAATAAATCATTCTCTCTACTATTATTCTGACATTTCACATTATTAAAATAAAGTGGTGATCCTAACTGACCTAAGACAGGGAATTTTTACTGGGATTAAATGTCAGGAATTGTGGAAAAACTGAGTTTAAATGTATTTGGCTAAGGTGTATGTAAACTTCCAACTTCAACTGTATATGTCAATCATTAACATGGTTTTACAACCATAAAACAAATGAGTGTCACCTTTATGGGTTTATGCTGTCCTCATTTGAATCATGTTACAGGATGCTGGAGAAAAGGCAGGTGCAGCTGACAAATATCAACGTCGTTCCCTTTGGCATTTGGCAAAACGTAAGCATAAACAGCTCACTTTGCATGAACAGTTTATACGATAAAGGAACCTCTGTCAAAAGGCTCTTCTTTAATGCCCTTCTCCTGTTGTCTCCGTCAGATTGATGAGCACCTCAGATTCATGATTCTGAAGGATGAAGTGCACCCTGAATTGGACACCTGTATCATTGTTGAATATAAAGGTAGTCATCATGTCCTTTGTAAGAGCACGTGGTGCTAGCTTCTCCAGAGCCCTGGGTTCAATTCCTGCAGTCACAGGAAGTCACTTTTCATAAAAGGGTCTGCTAAGTGGTATATACACCGAGTGTACGAAACATTAGGAACACCTTCCTAATATTGAATTGCACCCCCCTTTGCCATCAGAACAACCTCAATTGGACTCTATTGGCATGGACTCTACAAGGTATTGAAAGTGTTCCACAGGGATGCTGGCCCATGTTGACTCCAAAGCTTCCCACAGTTGTGTCAAGTTATATGGATTTCTTTTGGGTGGTGAACCATTCTTGATACACACGGGAAACTGTTGAACATGAAAAACCCAGCAGGGCTGCAGTTCTTGACACACTCAAACCGGTGTGCCTGGTACCTACTACCATACCCCCTTCAAAGGAACTGAAATATTTTGTCTTGCCCATTTACCCTCTGAATGACACGCATACACAACCCATGTCTCAAGGGTTAAACATCCTTCTTTAACCTGTCTCCTCCCCTTCATCTACACTGATTGGAGTGGATTTAAATAAGTGATCATACCCTTCACCTGGATTCACCTGGTTAGTCTATTTCACAGAAAGAGCATGTGTTCCTAATGTTTTGTCCAGTCAGTGTACAAGTGCAGATCACACATTCTGACTTTCATCCCACTTTATCTACCAACAGATTATACATCCATATAAAGATGGGCTCCATCAGGATAATTAAGACTAATTATTGTATTGAACATGCACATCCTGTCTGATTCAGGTCCTTGTCAGTTCAGTAGTAAAAGTATATGTCAGCGCCACCTGGTAGAAATACGATGCACCTTAAAGCCTTATCTCAACCTTATCTCATTTGACGGGTGCATCTGATTCTGGTTCTCCCACCCAGGTCATATGATCCTCAACACGGTGGACTGCACCAGGCCAAACTACGGCCGACTGCCCCACAATGTAGACCTGATGATGAGCGACTTTGCTGGAGGGGCGTCTGGCTTCCCCATGACCTTCAGTGGAGGAAAATACACAGGTGAGGTGGACAGGTATACAGCATCCAAATGTATAGCCGGACAAATAACAACAGAGAAATGAATTGCTCCCTTGGGTTTTCCTGGCTATTGACTGCAGATGGAGTGAATGTCAATTGTATTTCCTCTCTCCTTATCTCCTCCTCAAAGCACATCGGAACAGATATGAGGTTACTTCCCTCGGATGTTCTCCTCCAATGCATTTTGAGGAGGAGGCAAGGGGAGAGGAAGCGAGGAATCAAGGAAACACAACTGAGATTCACTCATTGACTAGTGTCGATTTCACCCTGCAGAGAGCTGGAAAGCTGATTTCATCAAGAATGAAAGGAAGAAGCTCATGAACTACAAGACCCAGCTGGTAAAATCCTTGCAGCCCAAGATCTACTGCCCGTTTGCCGGTTACTTTGTCGAAGCACATCCCTCAGACAGGTATTACAAAACGTTTACTCTTTTGTGTACAAATTCCGTTCTAGGTTGAGGTTAGGTTTTGACCCCTCTTATTGCTTCAATTGCAGTCACTCAATATAACTTGCATCCCAATTTGACATTGACAACTGACATAAGTTAACTGACAGGTACATTAAGGAAACTAACACGAAAAACAAAGCGGAGGAGCTCAATGCCCTGATCAAGAAGAGCGCTCCAGGCATAACAACATGGACACCCAAGCCAGGCGCTGTGCTCGATCTGGCACTGGCTCTGATGAGCCCCAGCCGGTAGGATTGCTCATCAATCAGCAAATCGTGTGTGTGTCCATGTCTGTCATATCAGTCCATACTCCATAGAAATGCCAACAATCATCAATAATCACAAATCACATTTTAGTGTTTGATGTTTCCCTCTGTTGTCAATACCATTATTACCTCAACTTCCCTACATTGTTAACCTCTATTACATCACTTCCCTACATTGTCTACCATTATTACATCACTTTCCTACATTATCTACCATTATTGCATCACTTCCTTACATTGTCAACCATTTTTACCTCACTTCCCTACATTGTCTGCCATTATTATCTCACTTCCCTACATTGTCTACCATTATGTTCTCTTTCTACATTATGTTTTTTCCTACATCATTGAATTCCTTTTTAATGTTGTAACCCAGGTAAAATGCACTGTAAATCATGTATGATTTGACTATAACCACAGGAAAGCCATCACCGACCCTCCATCCGGGACAAACATCTATAAGGACAGTTGGGACTTTGATTTGTACGTGGATGAACTGAACAGGGCCATCACCGCTGAGATATTTAAACATAAAAGCTGGATCCAATTTTATTACATCTGGGCAGGGTTTAAAAACTACAATCTAGTTGTCCGGGTAAATATTGCAGTCCATATAAAAGTCCTCACAGCTCTTAGTGCTCTACTGCACATCTACAAGCTGACTCCTGGGGTGGATTCATTAGTCGCAGACTGTTGCAAAACGTTTTTTCAACAGAAACCGATTACTGTTTACTCTTGGAACCAAACGGAAGCCTGAATTTGTCCAATAGAAACTTGTTTTCATTGCAAAATGTTTTTCGTTTGGATTAAACTTTTTTTGCAACAGTCTGCAATTTAGGAATTACACTCCTGGTTACTCCTGACTCGCATTCAGTAGGCAGTAAAACATGCAAGGAAAATTGTAAATATTATTGGACAATCTCAATTTTAAAACGTTTCTAGGTTTTGTACCAACTGAACGCGACCCCTTCCATTCACTTCCTCTCTCTGTAGATTTCTGGAATGTTTAAAACATGTACGGACGCTCTCACGGACACAGACTAAGCCTATTCCTGAATTTAAAAAAATGAAAAGCTCAATGGAGAATCTCTATCGAATTTTTGGGGGGTTCCAGGACTAGGCTTAATTTATGTCCAGGAAACTGCCCTTGGAACAGCTGATTTTGTCTGCTTGGATTGCCAGATGGGCAGGCTTGACACTTTAGGGACTATGACCCTTGGTTCCATTGTGCCAGGCATGTTCAATCAATTTGAAAAATAAAAATACATTTTTAACCCAAATCTAGTGGGTTTGAGGGTCGAACTTAGAACAAAGATTTTCCAATTCTTCTCATTCTTTTGCTACTTTTAAGATTCTGGTAATTCTTTAGATCTGTGTATTGATTCCGATTATTCTGGTTATTCATATTCTTATCTGATATTTATCATAACTGCAGGTCAGTGAATAACGCAAATTGTTTGAATTCCAACTAAACATAGCCTAACTGTTTGTAATATGTATTTAAGGTCATAGAGACAGATGAGGACTTCATTCCGATAGCCAATGGCTACAACTATCTGGTGGACTTCATGGATCTGTCCTTCCCTACTCAGAGGCCCACTAGAGAGCACCCTTATGAGGAGGTGAGCATGGCTACAACACCTGCTCACCTATATACAATTAAGTACACTGCACTCAACTTGAGAAGAATCAAAACAATCATTGTGGAGCAGGAACATAGCATGTTACAAATCTGTCATAAGGGTGGCAGGTAGCCTAACAGTTAAGAGCACTGGGCCAGTTACCGAAAGGTTGCTGGTTCAAATCCCTGAGCTTACTATGTGAAAAATATTTTGATGTTCCCTTGAGCAAGGCACTTACAGTGCATTCGGAAAGTATTCAGACCCCTTTACTTTTCCACATTTTGTTATATTACAGCCTTATTCTAAAATGGATTAAATAAAATAAATCCTCATCAGTCTACACAATACCCCATTTTGACAAAGCGAAAAAAGGTTTTAGAATTATTTTAGCAAATGTCAAGAAATTATAAAATACCTTTTTTACATAAATATTCAGACCATTTGCTATGAGACTCGAAATTGAGCTCAGGTGCATCATCCTGTTTCCATTCATCATCCTTGAGATGTTTCTCCAACTTGACTGGAGTCCACCGGTTGTAAATTCAATTGATTGGACATGATTTGGAAAGTCACAGACCTGTCTATATAAGGTCCCACAGTTGACAGTACATGTCAAACCAAAACCAAGCCATGAGGTCGAAGGAATTGCCCATAGAGCTCCGAGACAGGATTTTGTCAAGGTACAGATCTGGAGAAGGGTACCAAAAATGATCTGCACCATTGAAGTTCTCCTAGAACACAGTGGCCTCCCTCATTCTTAAATGGAAGACATTTGGAACCACCTAGACTCTTCCTAGAGCTGGCCGGTGGGCTAAACTGAGGATTTGGGGGAGAAGGGCCTTGGTCAGGGAGGTGACCAAGAACCCGATGGTCACTCTGACAGAACTCCAGAGTTCCTCTGTGGAGATGGTTGTCCTTCTGGAAGGTTCTCCCATCTCGGCAGCACTCCACAAATCAGGCCTTTATTGTAAAGTGGCCAGACAGAAGCCACTCCTCAGTAAAACGCACATGCCAAAAGGCACCTAAAGGACAAACAGGATTCTCTGGTCTGATGAAACCAAGATTGAACTCTTTGGCCTGAATGCCAAGCGTCACATCTGGAGAGAACCTGGCTTTGGGACAAGTCTGAATGTCCTTGAGTGGCCCAGCCAGAGCCCGGATTTGAACACGATCTCTGGAGAGACCTGAAAACAGCTGTGCAGCTTCGCTCCCCTTCCAACCTGACATAGCTTGAGAGGATCTGCAGAGAAGAATGGGAGAAACCCCCCCCCCCCCAAATACAGGTGTGCCAAGCTTGTAGTATCATGTCCAAGAAGACTCAAGGCTGTAATCGCTGCCAAAGGTGTTTCAATAAAGTAAAGGGTCTGAATACTTATGTAAATGTGATATATATATATAATTTTCAAATGCAATACATTTACAAAAATTTCTAAAGCTGTTTTTGCTTTGTCATTATGGGGTATTGTGTGTAGATGAGTTTAAAAAAAAATCAATATTAGAATAAAGCTGTAACGTAACAAAATGTGGAAAATGTCAATGGGTTTGAATACTTTCCAATTTTTAAATAAGAATAAACTTTTCCCTTTATTCATGTCATTCTCATGAGGTGAACGCTGTTCAGACACAAAGAGATGGCAGGCTGCTATGCCTAACTTCAGGGGTTTGAATGTGTTGTTGTTGGCAGATGCAAATCTGATGCAAAGCTGTTTTCAGTTTAAGATAATTGTTTGCTGGATTAAATGCAGTGCTTGATAAGTACAGTGCCTTCAGTATTGGTTTGGGGATGCTTTGCTGGCTCAGGACCTGGACAACTTGCCTTAATAGAAGGAACCATGAATTCTGCTCTTTATCAGAGAATTCTACAGTAGAAAGTCAGGACATCCGTCTGTGAGCTGTAGTTGAAGTGCAGCTGGGTCATACAGCAAGACAATGATACAAAACACACAATCAAGTCTACATGAAAATGGCTAAAAAGCAACAAATTTGAAGTTTTGGAATGGCCTAGTCAAAGTCCAGACCTAATCCCAATTGAAATGTTGCAGCAGGACTTGAAACGAGCAGTTCATGCTTGAAAACCCACGTTTCTGAGTTAACTTCTCTAGGATAGGGGGGCAGCATTTGGAATTTTGGATGAAAAGCATGCCCAAATTCAACTGCCTGCTACTCATCCCCAGAAGATAAGATATGCATATCATTAGATGTGGATAGAAAACTCTGAAGTTTCTAAAACTGTTTGAATCATGTCTGTGAGTATAACAGAACTTATGTAGCAGGCGAAACCCCAAGGACAAACCATTCAGATTTTCTTATTTTTTGAGGTCAATCTTCTCAATGAGGTTTCATTGCAACTTATTATGTGACTTGTTAAGCACATTTTTACTCCTGAACTTATTTAGGCTTTCCATAACAAAGGGGTTGAATACTTGACTCAAGACATTTCAGATGTCCATTTTTTTTTATTATAATTTGTAAACATTTCTAAAAACATAATTCCACTTTGACATTATGGGGTATTGTGTGTATATCAGTGACACAAAAGCTAAATGTAATCCATTTGTAATTCAGGCTGTAACAACAAAATGTGGAAAAGTCCAGGGGTGTGAATACTTTCTGAAGGCACTTTACACTGCACTCCATTTATGAGAAGGATCAATACAACAAAAAACTGCTTCTAGGGGTCAAACATTACGGGGCAGAAACATACCATGTTACAAATCTGTCTTCCGGAGAGGAAGAATAACATTTCCCTGGACTCATGTCTTTCTCATAAGAGGTGAATGCTGTACGAGACACAGACACACAGAGATGGCAGGCTACTATGCATAATTTCAAATGTGTTGTAGGTGGCAGATGCAAAGCTGTTTTCAGTTGAAGATCATTGTTGCTGGCTCAGTTCTCACTCAAGTGTAAGGCAGGATTACCGAACAGGCACGCAGGGCAAAATGTGTAGAATAGCATGAGATGAGCTATAAAACGGCACATTTATCTTTGCCCCATGGCAAAATGTGTAGAATAGCAGGAAATTAGATTTAACATGGCAAAACAAACTATAAAACAGCACATTTTTCTCTTTGCTCCATGGAGAAAAGTGTAGAATTTCAGGAAGTTAGTTGGTGGTAAATGTGGCAGCCTTGCCCTGCTTAAATGCCAACATGCTTTTAAACAAACCGCCATTTATCTCCAAGTCGATCGTTTGTTTTCCATTTCATGTAACTTGATTGGACTGAGAGATAGACGGTGTACTACTTTCTCTTCTGTAAAGATCAAGAACAGGATCGGAGTCATGAGGCACGTGGTGAAGAATGGCCTTCTTTGGGACGACCTGTATATCGGCTTCCAGAACCGTCTGAGCAGAGAGCCAGACGTCTACCACCACCGGTAAGCCCTCGTCTCCTCACCTTCCCTCCTTTGCTTCCTTCCTCCCTTACCAGACCCAGGCATCTACCACTACCAGTCTATTGCATTGCTGTATACTAGAGCAACGATTCTTAACTGGTGTGTCGGGACCCTAATATTGTACCTGTCTTGGTTATTTGTCCAGGTTCTGGAACCACTTCCAGACAGAGTTGCCAGTCACTGGGCCGGACTGGGACTTGTTCCTGCAGCAGGTGCCATCATACCAGAGGTCTGCTGAACCCCAGGGAATCCAAACAGAAAGTGTCTCTGCTTCTACATTGTCTTAGAAAAAGCAGACTGTACTGTCTCACGAGAACCAAGCTTTGTGCCTGTATCTATTAATGAATAGTAATGAATAAGAAGAGCTGCTCTCCCTGTCACTGTAGGCACCACCAACCTCCCTGTGCAACTGAAACAGGGACGTGGCTGGCAAGATTTAATTTCTAAATTGGTTCAAATAATAGCTTCATTTAGGGTTCATTTTCTAATTCGTTTTTTCATGTAATGGTGAAATCAATTAACATAGCGTCTATTGTTGCTTGGCAGGTCTGTATGTAGGGGACTAGTAACAAAAAGTAGGAAAATATATGCACTCACTACTATGTCCCTCTGGTAAGAGCATCTGCTAAATGACTAACATGTGAATATGAATAAACCTTGTATCATTGATTATTATGTGTATTATTGATTATATGATTTTGGACGTGTGCTGACAATGCATTTGTTACTCGTCCAATATCTATTCATTGAACATAACTTAGTTTTTATTTTTTCATAACAAAAATAAAAATAGGTTAGGGTTAAGTTAATGTTAGGGTTAATGTTAGGGTTAAGGGTTTGGTTAAGGTAAAGCCAGTTTTAGATTTTGGCTAGTAAGGCTGTGAATAGGATGCTGGTCAGAGAAATCAGCTTAGTCATTTATGAATGTACAGATATAAATCTATTGTATTAAGCTGCTGTACACTGTGGGTCAACTAGAATTTGTCAACTTAAAATGTTATGAACTGTTGTGTGATTTCAATGTACCTGACAACCAATGAAGTTCCTCTGGGAGAAATCTAGTTATTCTAAGTTATGAGTAGGGCCCGATACATGGAATATATAGCTTCTCAGAAGTAACTCAATCCTCTAGAAATGATTTTAAAAAACAAAAATACTTTATCTGTTGCATTGATTGACAGACATGTAAGATACTGTGACAAAGCTACCCAGAGTTACTGTCTGCCTGAAGAGTGATGAGAAGTTCACAGAACTGACTCAATAGAAGTTCAGAAAACCACAGCCTTGTTGAAGTCACGCACACACACACTCCAGTAGATTCAAACAGAACTGCTGAATTCTCTCGTTCACACACATGAATAAGGGAAGTTAAGCTAAGCACAATACCACACTTTTTCCTAGCCTTACAGGATCCTAGAGAGACAGTAACTCTCTCTAGCTATCGCTCTAGATAAGTCTCTCCCTGTATCTTCCTCTCTGTCTCTCACTTTTCAACAATGACATGAAATGACCCTAATCTCCTTTATGAGTTGGATGCCACCATCACCAAGGCTTTCCCACTGTCCACAGACGTCAATTCAACGTCTAGTTTTGATTTACATTTGTTTGAGTTGTCAACTGTCAATTCAACGCGAAATCAACAAATGTCACCATTTCATTGGATTTAGGTTAAAAGTTGGGTGGGAAAAAGATGAAATGTGCTTATGTTGACTTCTTGCAAATCCTATCAGTTTTTCAGGTTGATTCAACGACATCACATGGATTTCTTTCCGGTTTAAATGACGTGGAAACAACGTTTATTCAAACATTTTCTGCCTAGTAGGTTACCTCCATCTTTTGCCAGTTTATTACACTACTACATGGACTCACTAGTACACAGAATTTCACATCGACTTCCTTCCTCCTCACCATCCAGCAGTAAAATATGCAGACGTCTCAGTTCCTGTTTGAAACAAGCTGCTTTACCGAGAAAGGAGATGTGATGTGAGACGTTTGTGACCTGTCTTGGTTCAATCCTCTGTACCTGAAGCATGGGGCAGCTACTGCTGCAAGGATTGCTGTGGGCTGTGATTTTCCTGGGCTCATCTGTCCCTAATATCGAGTCCTCAGAGTACAACCCATTTCCTGGCATCACCGATAAGAAGTTCATCAACGACTGCGTGAGGATACACAACGCCAACCGATCCTCTGTGAATCCACCGGCCAGAAATATGCTCTACATGGTAAGCAGTAAGGCGATGAGACGGGGCGGCAGGGTAGCCTACTGGTTAGAGCGTTGGACTAGTAACCGGAACTGACAAGGTACAAATCTGTCGCTCTGCCCCTGAACAGGCAGTTAACCCACTGTTCCTAGGCCGTCATAGAAAATAAGAATTTGTTCTTAACTGACTTGCCTAGTTAAATAAAGGTTTAAAAAATGAGAGCATGCAACACTGTATTCCCAAGTCAAAACTCAGTAATACCATAATATAGCTAATACTGCTTCCATGTAAATGATTCAGAATTGGATTTGCTTTTGCAGTTGGAAAAGTGACAATTACGAATATGCAATACGTGAATAGTGCTTAAACGCTTCCTAAAGCAACAACAATGCATATAAACATTGCCTTGTGAGTAAGCTATAGTTGAATAAGACAGGGCTCTACACTGTCCTTTTTTACAAGAACGTGTAACGCCTAAGTTGAAAACTGTAGGCGCACACAAAGAAATGTAGGAGCACAATGAAACATTTGAGGTAAAGTAATAAAGCTAGAATCCTACATTTTCCAGGTCAAAGACAAAATATGTAGCCGCATAGGCAAGTTAATGGTCGCACTGTAGAGCCCTGTAAAACAATGTTAGAATGAAATGAGGACAAGCCAATCAGATCCATAGAGGCGTGTAATCAGTTTCATATCACAGATACTGTCATTTTTTTAGACACTCACTAATTTGGTTGTATTTTTTTCCTTCAAGACGTGGGATGAGGGCTTGGCCATCACTGCAAGGGCCTGGGCAAGACACTGTGATTTCCAGCACAACATCTACCTGAAAGAGGTCAGACGAGTCCACCCTGTCTTCTCCTCTGTGGGAGAGAACATCTGGGCAGGATACCCGCCCTCCACGTTCTCCGTCATGCGGGCCATGGATTTATGGGTCAAAGAAGTGAACGATTACTCATACCAAAGCAATGCGTGTAGACCAGGGAAAATGTGTGGCCACTACACACAGGTACGTGTCCTCTACTGAATAAAACAGCATCACTGCTAAAAACCATCAAAACGACAAAATGCAGTTTTAGCGTTGGGCCAATAACCAAAAGGTTGCTTGTTCAAATCCCCGAGCCAACTAGGTGAAACATTTACCGATCTGTCCTTGAGCACGGCACTTAACCCTAATTGCACCAGGGGCACCGTCAATAACAGCTGATCCCTGGCCTTGACCACACTCTCTGAAGCTGTCTCAGGGAGCATGGGATATGCAAAAAACACCTGTTTCACAACACACAGGTTGCACACTTGCACATGTGTGAAACAGAACAAATATAAGCACCCACTATTTGACCTATTGTAAAAACATTGCTATAAAAGGGGAAACTCAATATTTCATCATCTTTGCCGACTGTATGCTTGCTTGCATTCCCAGGTTGTTTGGGCGACGAGCTACAAGGTTGGTTGCGCCGTCCAAATATGCCCAAATGGCGTCGACAGGACTTCGTTTTCTGATAAAGAGGGAGCCATATTTGTTTGTAACTATGCCGAAGCGTAAGTCAGACTGAATCACACATTACATTCACAAAGGCAGACTGAATACACATATTACAATCACAAAGGCAGACTGAATACACATATTACAATCACAAAGGCAGACTGAATACACATATTACATTCACAAAGGCAGACTGAATACACATATTACATTCACAAAGCGTAAGGCAGACTGAATACACATATTACAATCACAAAGGCAGACTGAATACACATATTACATTCACAAAGGCAGACTGAATACACATATTACATTCACAAAGGCAGACTGAATACACATATTACAATCACAAAGGCAGACTGAATACACATATTACATTCACAAAGGCAGACTGAATACACATATTACAATCACAAAGGCAGACTGAATACACACATTACATTCACAAAGGCAGACTGAATACACATATTACATTCACAAAGCGTAAGGCAGACTGAATACACATATTACAATCACAAAGCGTAAGGCAGACTGAATACACATAGTACATTCACAAAGGCAGACTGAATACACATATTACATTCACAAAGCGTAAGGCAGACTGAATCACATATTACATTCACAAAGCGTAAGGCAGACTGAATACACATATTACATTCACAAAGGCAGACTGAATCACATATTACATTCACAAAGCATAAGGCAGACTGAATACACATTACATTCACAAAGCGTAAGGCAGACTGAATACACATATTACATTCACAAAGCATAAGGCAGACTGAATACACATTACATTCACAAAGCATAAGGCAGACTGAATATACATATTACATTCACAAAGGCAGACTGAATCACATATTACATTCACAAAGCGTAAGGCAGACTGAATACACACATTACATTCACAAAGCATAAGGCAGACTGAATACACATATTACATTCACAAAGCGTAAGGCAGACTGAATACACATATTACATTCACAAAGCATAAGGCAGACTGAATACACATATTACATTCACAAAGGCAGACTGAATACACATAGTACATTCACAAAGGCAGACTGAATACACATATTACATTCACAAAGGCAGACTGAATACACATAGTACATTCACAAAGGCAGACTGAATACACATATTACATTCACAAAGGCAGACTGAATACACATTACATTCACAAAGCATAAGGCAGACTGAATCACATATTACATTCACAAAGCATAAGGCAGACTGAATACACATATTACATTCACAAAGCGTAAGGCAGACTGAATACACACATTACATTCACAAAGGCAGACTGAATACACATATTACATTCACAAAGCGTAAGGCAGACTGAATACACACATTACATTCACAAAGCATAAGGCAGACTGAATATACATATTACATTCACAAAGGCAGACTGAATCACATATTACATTCACAAAGTCAGACTGAATACACATATTACATTCACAAAGCGTAAGGCAGACTGAATACACATATTACATTCACAAAGCGTAAGGCAGACTGAATACACATATTACATTCACAAAGGCAGACTGAATACACATATTACATTCACAAAGCGTAAGGCAGACTGAATACACACATTACATTCACAAAGCATAAGGCAGACTGAATACACATATTACATTCACAAAGCGTAAGGCAGACTGAATACACACATTACATTCAAAAAGGCAGACTGAATACACACATTACATTCACAAAGCATAAGGCAGACTGAATACACATATTACATTCACAAAGCGTAAGGCAGACTGAATACACATATTACATTCACAAAGGCAGACTGAATACACATATTACATTCACAAAGCGTAAGGCAGACTGAATACACACATTACATTCACAAAGCATAAGGCAGACTGAATACACATATTACATTCACAAAGCGTAAGGCAGACTGAATACACACATTACATTCAAAAAGGCAGACTGAATACACATATTACATTCACAAAGGCAGACTGAATACACATATTACATTCACAAAGCGTAAGGCAGACTGAATACACATATTACATTCACAAAGCGTAAGGCAGACTGAATACACACATTACATTCACAAAGCATAAGGCAGACTGAATACACATTACATTCACAAAGGCAGACTGAATACACATATTACATTCACAAAGCGTAAGGCAGACTGAATACACATATTACATTCACAAAGCATAAGGCAGACTGAATACACATTACATTCACAAAGCATAAGGCAGACTGAATATACATATTACATTCACAAAGCGTAAGGCAGACTGAATACACATATTACATTCACAAAGGCAGACTGAATCACATATTACATTCACAAAGCGTAAGGCAGACTGAATACACATATTACATTCACAAAGGCAGACTGAATACACATATTACATTCACAAAGCATAAGGCAGACTGAATCACATATTACATTCACAAAGCATAAGGCAGACTGAATACACATAGTACATTCACAAAGGCAGACTGAATACACATATTACATTCACAAAGCGTAAGGCAGACTGAATACACATATTACATTCACAAAGCGTAAGGCAGACTGAATACACATTACATTCACAAAGCGTAAGGCAGACTGAATACACATATTACATTCACAAAGGCAGACTGAATCACATATTACATTCACAAAGCGTAAGGCAGACTGAATACACATATTACATTCACAAAGCATAAGGCAGACTGAATACACATATTACATTCACAAAGGCAGACTGAATCACATATTACATTCACAAAGCATAAGGCAGACTGAATACACATAGTACATTCACAAAGCGTAAGGCAGACTGAATACACATATTACATTCACAAAGCGTAAGGCAGACTGAATACACATATTACATTCACAAAGCGTAAGGCAGACTGAATACACATATTACATTCACAAAGCATAAGGCAGACTGAATACACATATTACATTCACAAAGGCAGACTGAATACACATATTACATTCACAAAGCGTAAGGCAGACTGAATACACATATTACATTCACAAAGCGTAAGGCAGACTGAATACACATATTACATTCACAAAGCGTAAGGCAGACTGAATACACATAGTACATTCACAAAGCGTAAGGCAGACTGAATACACATATTACATTCACAAAGCGTAAGGCAGACTGAATACACATATTACATTCACAAAGGCAGACTGAATACACATATTACATTCACAAAGCGTAAGGCAGACTGAATACACATATTACATTCACAAAGGCAGACTGAATACACATTACATTCACAAAGCGTAAGGCAGACTGAATACACATAGTACATTCACAAAGCGTAAGGCAGACTGAATACACATTACATTCACAAAGCATAAGGCAGACTGAATACACATTACATTCACAAAGCATAAGGCAGACTGAATACACATATTACATTCACAAAGGCAGACTGAATACACATATTACATTCACAAAGCGTAAGGCAGACTGAATACACATATTACATTCACAAAGCATAAGGCAGACTGAATCACATATTACATTCACAAAGGCAGACTGAATCACATATTACATTCACAAAGGCAGACTGAATACACATATTACAATCACAAAGGCAGACTGAATACACATAGTACATTCACAAAGCATAAGTCAGACTGAATACACATATTACATTCACAAAGCGTAAGGCAGACTGAATACACATATTACATTCACAAAGCGTAAGGCAGACTGAATACACATATTACATTCACAAAGGCAGACTGAATACACATAGTACATTCACAAAGCATAAGTCAGACTGAATACACATATTACATTCACAAAGCGTAAGGCAGACTGAATACACATATTACATTCACAAAGGCAGACTGAATACACATATTACATTCACAAAGGCAGACTGAATCACACATTACATTCACAAAGCGTAAGGCAGACTGAATACACATATTACATTCACAAAGCATAAGGCAGACTGAATACACATATTACATTCACAAAGCATAAGGCAGACTGAATACACATATTACATTCACAAAGGCAGACTGAATACACATAGTACATTCACAAAGCGTAAGGCAGACTGAATACACATATTACATTCACAAAGGCAGACTGAATACACATATTACATTCACAAAGCGTAAGGCAGACTGAATACACATATTACATTCACAAAGCATAAGGCAGACTGAATCACATATTACATTCACAAAGGCAGACTGAATACACATATTACATTCACAAAGCGTAAGGCAGACTGAATACACATATTACATTCACAAAGCGTAAGGCAGACTGAATACACATATTACATTCACAAAGCGTAAGGCAGACTGAATACACATATTACATTCACAAAGGCAGACTGAATACACATAGTACATTCACAAAGGCAGACTGAATACACATATTACATTCACAAAGGCAGACTGAATACACATATTACATTCACAAAGGCAGACTGAATACACATAGTACATTCACAAAGCGTAAGGCAGACTGAATACACATATTACATTCACAAAGCGTAAGGCAGACTGAATACACATTACATTCACAAAGGCAGACTGAATACACATAGTACATTCACAAAGTATAAGGCAGACTGAATACACATATTACATTCACAAAGTATAAGGCAGACTGACTACACATATTACATTCACAAAGGCAGACTGAATACACATAGTACATTCACAAAGGCAGACTGAATACACATAGTACATTCACAAAGGCAGACTGAATACACATAGTACATTCACAAAGGCAGACTGAATACACATATTACATTCACAAAGGCAGACTGAATACACATATTACATTCACAAAGGCAGACTGAATACACATATTACATTCACAAAGGCAGACTGAATACACATATTACATTCACAAAGGCAGACTGAATACACATATTACATTCACAAAGCGTAAGGCAGACTGAATACACATATACCAAATGAAATCAAATTGTATTGGTCACATACACATATTTAAAGATGTTATTGCAGGTGTAAAGAAATGCATGTGTTCCTAGCTCCAACAGTGCAGTAATATCTAACAATTCATGTACACTGAAAGGAAAATTCCACCCCAAAACTATTTTGGTATTTGTTTCATTAGTCCATTGTATATATAGTCCCAAAAAGTGTTACATGTCAGCAATTTCAAGATACAGTCAGAAGTTTACATACACCTTAGCCAAATACATTTAAATCTAGTTTTTCACAATTCCTGACATTTAATCCTAGTAAAAATACCCTGTCTTAGGTCAGTTAGGATCACCACTTTATTTTAAGAATTTGAAATGTCAGAATAATAGTAGAGAGAATGATTTATTTAAGCTTTTATTTATTTCATCACATTCCCGGTGGGTCAGAAGTTTACATACACTCAATTAGTATTTGGAAGCATTGCCTTTAAATTGATTCACTTGGGTCAAACGTTTCAGATAGCCTCCCACAAGCTTCCCACAATAAGTTCGGTGAATTTTGGCCCATTCCTCCCGACAGAGCTGGTGTAACTGAGGCAGGTTTGTAGGCCTCCTTGCTCGCACACGCTTTTTCAGTTCTGCCCACACATTTCCTCTGGGAATGAGGTCAGGGCTTTGTGATGGCCACTCCCAATACCTTGACATTGTTGTCCTTAAGCCATTTTGCCACAACTTTGGAAGTATGCTTGGGGTCATTGTCCATTTGGAAGACCCATTTGCGACCAAGCTTTAACTTCCTGTCTGATGTCGCTTCAATATATTCACATAATTTTCTTACCTCATGATGCCATGTATTTTGTGAAGTGCACCAGTCCCTCCTGCAGCAAAGCACCACCAGAACATGCTGCTGCCACCCCCGTGCTTCACGGTTGGGATGGTGTTTTTCGGCTTGCAAGCGTCCCCCCTTTTCCTCCAAACACAACGATGGTCATTATGGCCAAACAGCTCTATTTTTGTTCCATCAGACCAGAGGACATTTCTCCAAAAAGTACGATTTTTGTCCCCATGTGCAGTTGCAAACCATAGTCTGGCTTTTTCATGGCGGTTTTGGAGCAGTGGCTTCTTCCCTGCTGAGCGGCCATTGAGGTTATGTCGACATAGGACTCGTTTTACTGTGGATATAGATACTTTTGTACCTATTCACTCCAGCATCTTCACAAGGTCCTTTGCTTTTGTTCTGAGATTGATTTGCACTTTTCGCACCAAAGTATGCTCGTCTCTAGGAGACAGAACGCATCCCCTTCCTGAACGGTATGGCGGCTGTGTGGTCCCATGGTGTTTATACTTGCGTACTATTGTTTGTACAGATGAACGTGGTACCTTCAGGCATTTGGAAATTTCTCCCAAGGATTAACCAAACTTGTGGAGGTCTACAATTTTTTTCTGAGGTCTTGGCTGATTTCTTTTGATTTTCCCATGATGTCAAGCAAACAGGCACTGAGTTTGAAGGTAGGCCTTGAAACACATCCACAGGTACACCTACAATTGACTCAAATTATGTCAATTAGCCTATCAGAAGCTTTTAAAGCCATGACATAATTGTATGTAATTTTCCAAGCTGTTTAAAGGCACAGTCAACTTATTGTATGTAAACGTCTGACCCACTGGAATTGTGATACAGTGAATTATAAGTGAAATAATCTGTCTGTAAACAATTTTTGGAAAAATCACTTGTGTCATGCACAAAGTAGATGTCCTAGCCGACTTGCCAAAACTATAGTTTGTTAACAAGAAATTTGTGGAGTGGTTGAAAAACAAGTTAATGACTACAACCTAAGTGTATTTAAACATCCGACATCAACTGTATATAACTTTCAAAATACAGAAATGCAGCCGGTATGATGCATTTTGCATCATAAGATTCTGCGTTGTGCATCATATGATGCAAAATGAATAATTTCTGGAACACCTGGGGATTTTTTGAAAGGTTATTGGACTTATGCAACCTTGCACACATTGTACTTTCCCTTCGGCAAAATGTTTTTATCTAAGATGCTCTGATTTTAGAAATATGGAAACATTTGAGATAAATTAAAAGGATGTGCATTGCTTTCTCCAGGGGAAACGTGGTTGAGATGCTACCATACCAGAACGGGTTGGAAGAATGCAGCTCTTGTGAGGGTGCAAACAATCAATGCCAGGCCAAGCTCTGCCGTGAGTCTGTCAGCTACCATTTCCCACAACCAATAAAATAACAAGATGCAGGACAACCCTGTGATGGTCTGAATCTTCAACATATTCCTCCACAACACCCCCAATACTCTTTCCCTTGTACATGCACGTTCAACACCAAATACCATGTTCTATTCGTGACATAATAAAGCCGCCTTGTCTTCTCTCTTTACAGACGATCCAAAACGAGATGAACAGAAAAGTATGTTTTGAATACGCAACCCTTCATTTAAATGAACTTCCTAAACCACAATGGCAGAATGTGTTCTTTGTGACCAACATTAGCCTTTACTTTTCTCACCTGTGTACAGGTTACAGATGGACCCCCGACTGGGACCCCACCCTGGCCACCTGTGGCCCCTGCTGCATGGCCATATTGGCCATCCGACCCCTGGCCCTTCTCCTCACCTTTGTCGCCGCATTTGGAGTACACAGACTGTACCCAAGCATATTTTTTTACGAATAGCTGAGAGGTTTAGATAGATTGAACTGCACTGTTCTCATTGTTGTCATGCCTTTCTCAATGTGGTCCTGTCTTTTTAAAATTCCCGCAGAGCCTCAAACCAAACTCCCATTGTGGTACAATAAAGTGAACTACTACTAAAATGCATATGCTGCTTCCATTAATGTGTTAAAGGGAAAGTTTACCCCAAAACGTAACCAAAAGTTGATTTACTGACCTCAAGGAGTTATGCAGCAGTCTTTAATACAAACTATACGGCAAGCCCTCTAAAGTAAACAATGCCTAAAATAAGAGCAGGAAAAATAGGTCTCAAATAGCTCACACATAAATGTCACAATCTGTTTCTGTTAAGTTACATTTTTGAAAATAACTGTTTCTCCCCCAAAAATCATGTTTGCTTAACAATGAGCAATCGTGTTGGCAAAAGCACAAACAAGTCTGGGACCAGGCTCACCAACCACTGACAGCAGAACTCATAACGCAAGAGCTTATGAAGGTTGAAGAGCGGTGTCTAAAATCATCTCATTTGGCCTAACAGGAATATCAATTCTACAAATACAGAATAAGAGATTATCATATACTTGTTTTATTGAGTCTTTAGAAGTAGCAACACCAAATTACAAAGAATGCAGCCCAACACACAGTTCTCCTAAACATCACAATGCTATGTCACTGTTCAGCAGTCCTCTAGGCCCATTTCTGCAACACTTGACGTCTGTAGCAGCACACGACAACAATGTTCATTTAATCATGAACTAAAACTTTCAGTGCCTTTTCTCAAAGCCTGCAGGTATATAGCTTAATCCCTTGTTAATCATTTATAATAAGGACTATAAAAAAAAGCTTTAAAAGCTTTTAATAGTATGCATGTTTTTTTTAATGAGTATATTAACAGACTAAGTCAGCATCGTTGTGAAACATTACTAGCCTTCCAATGCATTATACTTGCAGTCTTCATAAAGTAGAGTGCTTACTGTAAATATTAACATGGACAGGTGTTGGTGGAAAGCAGTACAAGTTGTTCTGAGGATTAGGACAAGAGGAGGAATCTGTGGCGTCGGGATGTGGTGAACCACATTCTGTGCACGTCTTACAAACAGTTGCTAAACAATATTGAAGAACGGGCCTCGGTCACAGGCTAACTAGGTAACACTGAGGCATTGGGTGTCACATATAGGGAGACACCTTTACTGTATACTGTCTCCTCTGAGGACAGAGGCATTCCATATTAATTTCCTCAAAACTATGAGGAAGATTCATCTCTGTGAGGAATTGGGGATATTCTATTAATATCCCAAATACATCTTTAGACAAACCCATGTCCTGACAAACCTGGCGTCCTTCACGCCAGTGATCTGCATACCTCATTTGAATGCAGCAATAGTGAATATTGTCCATTGTCCGAGCTTTTCCAAGGTTAGCCCTTGTTCTTTTTCTTCTTGTCATAGGCGGGTTTGGTCTGTGGGACAGGGTTAACAGAGGGGGCTCCTAGCTTCTTGGTCTTGGCTTTCCTTACCTTAGCCTTGATGGCCTCAATGTTGATTTTGGCTTCTGAGGGAGCTAGGAAAAAACATGGTAAAAGAAAAATAACATTAAACAGCTAGGTGTGGCTGTGTGGGAGTATGTGGTCAGGCAATGCTTCATTTAGCCAGTCAGTTAATGATATCTAGAAGAATCATTTCAAAGTGCATCAAATCATTTTATTATAATAGAATGTTTCTGAACACCTCTATATTCATATGGAGTATAATATTTGTGTGCCTAACTTTCGCACTCATTACTATTCACGATTCATTCAGGGTTATCCGTCATCACTCATTACTATTCACGATTCATTCAGGGTTATCCGTCATCACTCATTACTATTCACGATTCATTCAGGGTTATCCGTCATCACTCATTACTATTCACGATTCATTCAGGGCTATCCGTAATCACGGTAGCGTCCACATTATCCATATCATGAAAGCAACAACCAAAGTCTAGGAGGAAGGGTAGGCCAGCTGATAAAGATGAGTCTTAAGGCCGGCTTTAAAAAGCCCCAAGAATGTGGGGAAGAGAGTTTCAAAAGATCTGTGAGTGGGAGGAAAGGGCCTGGTTGCCTAACTGGTGTGGGACATGAAGCAGTCTGGCATGGCTTGAAGGAAGTGGGTGCAAAGGTCAGGTGGAGAGAAGGTAGTTAAGAACATAATTATTCAAATGATTCACTGTACCTTTGTTGGTCTTCTTCATAACAGGTTTCTCCTTAGGAGGAATAAAGGCCCTGTTTCGCTCCTCTTGCCTCTTAGACAACACCTCGGCTTGTTTCACCTTGGAAACACAGACACAATCAGGCATAGGACAAATGGATTTGGCACAGTAAATCCTGTTGTGTGTCTTTTGAAGGTCATTCGTTTCTCATGCAATGCTATACAAACAGTAACTGGTGCATAGCTATCAAGTCCCGTGATGGTTGTGTCTTTTGAAGGTCATTAGTTTCTCATGCAATGCTATACAAACAGTAACTGGTGCATAGCTATCAAGTCCCGTGATGGTTGCGACACCTAAGGACAAAGCTGTGTCAAGTAACAGTTACGTGATAACAGCCAAGTGATATCCATGGTTACCTTTATCTCTTCCATCTTCTTCCTCTTCTTAACACTCTCTCGAAGAAAGAACTCTCCCGTTGCCAGTTCCTTGTCAATCTAGACAACCAGGAAACACAACAAAACAGTGAATCCAGGAACATGGGCATGAACAAGCTTAGTGATATGTTTAGTGATGGATGGGTTATATCAAGTAGTTATAGACCAAGTCATCTGTTGATGTTAGGCTCTATGGCTATTGTATGTTATAGTACAAGGATGATTAAAAAAGATTGGGAACTTCTAAGCAATTTGCGGGCCGGAAAAGGGGCAGTTTAAAATATATTCATAAGACGCTCAAGAGTAGTCTGGAGTAATAATTTCCAGGCTTGGAGTAATAATTTCCAGGCTTGGAGTAATAATTTCCAGGCCACTCTTGAACTTCTAAAACTAAATAGAAATTACGCAGAAATAATGGACTCTTTTTTTTTAAGTGCCCTTTTTCCAGCTCGCAAATTGCTTTTGACTTACAAATCAGTTTAAAAAAAATCTGTGCCCTCCGCTGAATTTTGAAATCCCAATGTGGGCCTGGAGTCAAAGTTATTACACACCCCTGTTACAGTATGTGGAAGAGGACTTGTCAATGTCCTGTGTTATCTTGAAACTGAACTTTAAAAATATATATTTTTTATTGTACTGTGCTTGCACTTTGTATGCTACGTTTGACGTGCCATCTACATGAAGATTAGTCTACTGGGCTGACATGTATGACACAGGAACCGATACAAATAAATATATCATGCCTGTGTGGCGGTTCTGACCCACTAACCTGGCTCTCAGGCTGCTGCGGGGGGAGGCGGTTCTGACCCACTAACCTGGCTCTCAGGCTGCTGCGGGGGGAGGCGGTTCTGACCCACTAACCTGGCTCTCAGGCTGCTGCGGGGGGAGGCGGTTCTGACCCACTAACCTGGCTCTCAGGCTGCTGAGGGGGGAGGCGGTTCTGACCCACTAACCTGGCTCTCAGGCTGCTGAGGGGGGAGGCGGTTCTGACCCACTAACCTGGCTCTCAGGCTGCTGCGGGGGGAGGCGGTTCTGACCCACTAACCTGTCTCAGGCTGCTGCAGGGGGGAGGCGGTTCTGACCCACTAACCTGTCTCTCAGGCTGCTGCAGGGGGGAGGCGGTTCTGACCCACTAACCTGGCTCTCAGGCTGCTGAGGGGGGAGGCGGTTCTGACCCACTAACCTGGCTCTCAGGCTGCTGAGGGGGGAGGCGGTTCTGACCCACTAACCTGGCTCTCAGGCTGCTGAGGGGGGAGGCGGTTCTGACCCACTAACCTGGCTCTCAGGCTGCTGCGGGGGGAGGCGGTTCTGACCCACTAACCTGGCTCTCAGGCTGCTGCGGGGGGAGGCGGTTCTGACCCACTAACCTGGCTCTCAGGCTGCTGCGGGGGGAGGCGGTTCTGACCCACTAACCTGGCTCTCAGGCTGCTGCGGGGGGAGGCGGTTCTGACCCACTAACCTGGCTCTCAAGCTGCTGCGGGGGGAGGCAGTTCTGACCCACTAACCTGGCTCTCAGGCTGCTGCGGGGGGGAGGCGGTTCTGACCCACTAACCTGGCTCTCAGGCTGCTGCGGGGGGAAAGGCGTGTACTCCTTCTTTGTTGTCTTTTTCTTAGGCTCCTTGCGCTTGGTCAGGTTCTTGTGTCGGAAGTTGGGTAGGAATCGCTCCCAGCTCTGCAGCCGCAGCTCGGGGTCCTTGGACAGCTCGCGCTTGATCATGAGCGTCTGCGGCCGACCCCAATCGAACGGTCGCAAGAGGAAAGAGGGAGAAACGTGTTGGAAGAATTAACTTGGATTATTGAAACGGAGGGCGGTTGAAGTCAGACGACATGCTGGTAACTACATGGCAAAGCTCCAGAAATGATGCAGTAGTTCAAGCCAGTTCCTTCATTAAAAAGGGGCAATCTGCAATTGCTACATCCATTTTTGTACTTTTAAATAAATATAAATATATATATATCCCTTGTTCTTTTTCTTCTTGTCATACACACCCATTGATTCGTGAAGAGTATAATTCGGCAGAACCCAAAATATAAGATTGTTTGTAAACAACATCATTGTAAACAAACACGGTGTAGCTTCAACAAAAATCTTTAAACTATAATTTTGACATCTTGGATCAGTCCTTGCATCCATAGCCGTCTATGAATTTGAGTGGTTACATTTCTCAAAGGCCCATCCCTCATGGGATTTAAAGGATTGCTCCTTTAAATCCCTTGAGCCACAGCATTAAAGAAGCAACACCTCACATTTTTCATTTCTTTGACTGCTTAGAAACGCCTAAAATAGCTTAAGTATGGCTTCCTCCCTGACCATATAAAAAAAGATTTTGGTTCTTGTTGACAACCTCGTGTACGAGAGCCAATCGGAATAAAGGAATTTGTAAACTGTCCAAACACGATAAAAAACTTGAAAATAAGTTATGACAGATAGAATAAGTCGGTCTGGAGCATGTTGTTCTCAGCTGTCAAGGAACTTCAAACTTCCCCTTTTGGGATCATGGTAAGTTCAAGTCATCTATTCTAAAGGACTCCAGTTTGTTTTGGACTTCCTCTGTGGCGTCAACAAAAACCCCACATCCTCTTACATAGAACAGTGTCGGTTGCTTTAAGTTTACCACGAACCATGACAAAGTACCACATAGACCACCTTTCTCCTCCTCATTGGATGTGGAGGAGAAAGGTATCAATTACCTTGATGTTGTAGATGGGGTGGATGTTCTTCATGGTATCCAACACCACCTTCCGTACCTACATACGAAAAAATAATATTTTAGCAGATAATAATTGAGTCACTCAAAGCACAAAAAACAATTATTGCTCACTCCAGGGAAGTTTAATATACTCCCCCCCCCCCAATTTCGTGATATTAAATTGGTAGTTAGTCTTGTCCCATCGCTGCAACTCCCCTATGGACTCGGGAGAGGCGAAGGTCAAGAGCCATGCATCCTACGAAACACGACCTTGCCAAGCCACACTGCTTCTTGACACACTGCTCGTTTAACCCAGAAGCCTGCCGCACCAATGTGTCAGAAGAAACACAGTACAGCTGGCGACCGGGGTCAGCTTGCAGCGCCTGGCCCGCCACAAGGAGTCGCTAGAGCGCGACAGGAAAAGGAAACCCTCCCCTAACCCGGACGACGCTGGGCCACATTCTCATATACAGCAACAACCAGCAGAATAGTAACAGGGGAGAGACATTAGTCAATTGGAGGCTGGGGATGATTAGGTGGCCATGATAGTATGAGTGCCAGATTGGGAATTTAGCCAGGACACCGGGGTTCACCCTTACTCTTATGATAACTGCCATGGGATCTTTAGTGTCCACAGAGAGTCAGGACACCCGTTTTATGTCCCAATCCAAAAGACTGCACCCTACACAGGGCAATGTCCCCAATCACTGCCCTGGGGCATTGGGATAAAAAAAATGTAAACCAGAGAAACGAGTGCCTCCTACTGGCCTTCCAACACCACTTCCAGCAGAATCTGGTCTCCCATCCAGGGACCGACCAGGAACAACCCTGCTTAGCTTCCGAGGCTATAGTGATAGTATGCATCTGAAAGGGATTTATTACCATCAATTGAAACATTTGTACGGCCTAATCTCCCTATGGAGAGGTGGGCCTAAGCCAATTCAATAAATTATTTGTTGCCATAGCAGAAATGGGCACCTGATGAATTCAACAGGCTTATTTCAGTGGTTCCAGTGTGTGGTTAAGAGAGAGAGCAGCATAGTGCTCAGTAGGGAAAAAGCATTTAGAAACGTAATGAAATGGAGAGGTACTACCTAAAAACGCATATTTGCCTTACAAAATGTTTTGCTATGGTGTACCCTACTGAACATGGTCCTGATTGAGGAAATCAGCGCTTACCTCTTTGAGGCCGTTGAAGGGTCCCAGGGCTGACACAGTGTTCCCCTGCACCATGACGTAGCAATTGGTGAGCAGCTCCAATGCCTGAGGGGGAAACAGGTTAGATAAATGCCTGTAAGAGGGAGGTTGAATGTGTTCCACGGAGAGCAATCTCCATCCGCCGAGAGTACCGCTACGACCGCCGACAGTACCGCTACTACTGAACACCTGCACTGCCTCTCCGCACCTTAGCACAGACATACTTGCTGATACCAGACTTTTTTACTACTGCACAATTGAAACACTTGCCCTCCAATCCCCCCCTTCTCTGATACATGTGTAAATATTTGACTATAAATTGGGCCTTCCTGTATTATACTTATGCTAAATTGTTTATTCTATTCTACTGAGCCATTTACATTGTTTGTATTCTGATCTTTTATTATTGTTGTTGTTGCACTGTCGTGAAGGAACCTGCAAGTAAGCATTTCATTGGATGCTGTTTACCATGTGTATCCTGTGCTGTTTACCATGTGTATCCTGTGCTGTTTACCATGTGTATCCTGTACAGAAGACCAATAAAACTTTAAACTTCTTACTGCACAGTGCTTCTTACTGCACAGAATAATTTCCCTCTCCATATCCCCTACAAGAGTAAATACACTTACTTTGAATAGGTGCTTTTACTTTTATATTTATTTTGCACATTCTCTCCAGCTATAAACTGTCCTCATTTTTTCTTCTACTTATTTGAATTCAATATTTTTGTTGTAGCACTGTTGAGAGGAGAGCTTGCAAGTAAATGTATACACCCTGTGCATATGACAAATAAACTTTGATTTGATGAGCTGACTGATTCTGAAACGTTGGGAGGTGTTAATAACACTATGCTGCCACCTAGTGATGCTAACATCTAAACACAAAACTACTATGTATCCCATTGAACGCTCTCCCTGGCTGCATGGTTGAACAAGACGCACCTTGAGTGTAGATCCTTTAGGTCCGATGAGTCTCTGCCTCCTCTTCACAAACCGTTCTCTGGTTCTGACCAGCGTGCCAATTTTGATGATGTCACACGCCATGTCATCCTCCAAAATACGCACGGCCTAAAGGTGGAAGACAGAAGAAAACATCAACCAAATGAAGATGCTTGTACTGGTTTCTTTCTTTGGGGTAAGTATAGAGTTTTGACTATTCTTCCACATTATCAGGATCATTGTTGGAAGTTCAACTATGAATTGATGAACAAGAGAGCATGCCTACCTGCTCAAAAGGCACACTTCTGGCCAACAGCTTGATGAGGTCCCGTGCCCTCACAACGGCATATGGGTCAAAGGTCTTTTTGGTGGTGCAAACAGTGATGCTGCCCTCGATCAAATCCAGGGTGGCCTTGATGTGCTGTTGATGAGGAAGAAAAGATCATCAATGTTTTGGACAATTTAAAGGCTGTGTGCCTAAATCTAGGAGAGGATCATTCATCCTCACATGGCTACATATCTGCATGTTCACAGACACCTATACACGGGCTGATAAGAATGGATCAACTCTTGTCAACATGTAACATTACTCTTAAAGCTGGAACCCTTAATGGTGAAACTACCTCGTCACATTGTGATCTTACAACACATTGTGATCTTACAACACATTGTGATCTTACTGCAAACAAAAATGTCCCCCTGAGACATCATTGCACAGTCCAGGGGAGGCTGCTGATGGGAGGACAGTTAATAATGGCTGGAACAGAGTGAATGGAATGGCATCACACATGGAAACCATGTGTTTGATACTACTCCAATCCAGCCATTACCACAAGCCCATTCTCCCCAATGAAGGTGCCACCAACCTCCTGTGTTGCACACGCTATAGAACAGCAGAATACGTACTGCCATTTCTTACCACCGCTCGACACACCTCTCCTCTGTTTCATCCACAAAACAAAAACAATAACATAGGCGCTGGTCCAGACAGTGACACCACAGACAGATTAATGAGCCAGATATTTCACCGGATGTGTAAATGTGAAGCATCCAGTTGGCATTGCTACAAGGGCTGGGCGGTATACCATATTTCATGATATACTGGTATTGATGCAGGGACCGGTTTGGGGTTTTACTTTACCTTCTATACTGAATGTTTGGTTTGTTAAATGTGATACACCATGTGTAATGTCAATTTTTATAATTCACTTCGCTACTTGAGTCATCTCGCTCCACTTTCTCTCCGTGCCATTTTCCACACAAGGAGCGCATTTGATGTTCCTCAACCACGAGACACTTGCCTTCAGTCTGCATGGTCAATGTATCAATGTTGATGACAACAATGCTTTTCACTTTGCTTCTTAATAATAATCCACTAGTGTTCTATAATGACACTATTATTTTGTGTTTCTTACATCAGCAAACAGATAGTCTGTCTTTTCTTAGCAAGTTGCCCTAAATCTTGAGACAGTAATTGTTAGCCACTAATGCTAATAGCTAGCTAATAAAGAGTATGAGCAAACGTAGCTACCTAACACAGCCTGATAATACCAGTGATGGTGTAGACCTAAATCAGCATGTTGTTTGTGCAACAGTATCTTCTAAATCAAAGAGGAATATGCAAAGCAAGAATGTTAGCTACATCAAGTAGCTAAGAGAACACATGAAATGTAGCCAAAGCTTTGGGGTCCCCTAGGAAACACTTTAGTTCCTACCCGATCACAATAACTCCTCCCGGGCATTTTAATTAGTTGTCATCTCAAACACTGTATTCAAAGTGCCCACTATTATAATCTAACTATAGAATTAGAATAGTCATTATATTTCCATGATTCCAACAGTTTTGCTCTAATTCGCAAGTCACATCGCAATTGCAACATTTGGTTAAAAATACATCTTAGATTATTTGCCCATATCGTGCAGCCCTATGTGGCAGTGTGGAAATTATCAATTGAGCAGTGGTGTAAAGTACTTAAGTAAAACATACTTTCAAGTACTACTTAAGTAAAACATACTTTCAAGTACTACTTGAGTAGTTTTTTGGTATCTGTCCTTTACTATTTTTAATTTGACAACATTTACTTTAATACATTCCTAAACAAAATACTGTACTTTTTACTCCATACATTATCCCTGACACCTAAAAGTAGTCGTTACATTTTGAATGCTTAGCAGGACAGAAAAATGGTCCAATTCACACACTTTTCAAGAGAACATCCCTGGTCATCCACTGCCTCGGATCTTGAGGACTCACTAAACACAAATGCTTTGTTTGTAAATTATGTCTGAGTGTTGGAGCCCCTGGCTATCCATACATTTTTTTTAAACAAGAAAATGGTGCCATCTGGTTTTGATAATTATGTTCATTATATCAATTACATTTCCTTTTGATACTTAAGTATATTTAAAACCAAATACTTTTAGACTTTTACTCAAGTAATATTTTACTGGGTGACACTTTCACTCGAGTCACTTTCTATTAACGCATCTATACTTTTACTCAAGTATGACAATTGGGTACTTTTTCCACCACTGCAATTGAGTGCAGGAAATGCAGAAATGATAAGTGCTGAAATTTGTTTTGGTTGAAGTTGAATTGAACAGTATAAAACAATCAGAATGGAGACTCATTGAAATCACTTATAATGTATGTGTTGCCACCTAGGATGGTGATCAGAGGAAGCCCACTGCCCGGCAGTGTGAGATGATGGAGCGAGATGGATTTTGGCCGACATTCTGCTAATTTTCTACTATTCCTACATCATTTTTTAAACGTTTTAATTATATATTGCCATTGACTCTGGAATAGACCATATAACTGCCCCGTGGGTTTAGTTCAACTGCCCATCAGAGTCCAAAATACATTTTATATCCCAATAAACAATGGAGACACTATAGCATCGAGACATTGTTAAAGCTATAACTTTGATCTCATGGATGGTTAAATCCTTGAATTCATAGCTCTGAATATGAATTTGAGTGGCTACATTTCTCCAGCAACTTCCCTCAGCTTTTAACCAAACCCGTATCAGAATGGACGCGTTGTTATTATTTCAACTGCATATTTCCCTTTCAATTGGCTTAACTTACTGAATCGCCTAATGCTTTTTGCACCAGTGGCCAGCATTCTTTCAGGTATGCCTCTCTATACTTCGGAAAGAGAGTGGCGAAACTGCTCTCCTCCAGTAGACCTTTGGGGTTGTCATCTTTTGTGAATGCTGGCTCCTTCCATCCATCGGGAACAGCGAAGAGTTGAGATTCATCCACTGAAAATACAAGATTAGAAGCTAGGATATAACACACCTAACGTTATAGTTAGCTTCATAACTAGGTAGGTAAATTGCATGCACGTTTTCCCACAGAACAAACGTTCTTTCACTGAGTACAAATTGGTAGCAGTCTTCAAGCAGTGCTCATACTAGCACAATAAATAAGCATGAGGCCGGGCGCGAGCTACACAAATCAAGGGAAATCAGGCTTCTGCTCAGATACATGTATCCAGAAACGTGGACTATTAAGAAATAATACATTTGTTTCTGATACTAGACAATACCGTTGTAATACCTTGGTTTGTATTCTTTTTCGACTTCTTCCCCGACCGCGTTTCATTCACGCTTCCTTCGTTAGTGGAGGACGCCATTTTTGTTATGCCGGAAATACAGACCGGAACTGCGTTTGGAACTAAGATAAGGGTTGCATTCAAAAATGGCTGCGTTGCATTACGTGCTAAGAGCGTTCTTGAAACTATATCCCAATGTGTAAGAGTCTTTGCAAAATTGTGCAACAACCTTTTCGATCCTTACAATATTTGCTATATTGATTTGTCGTTCCTATCACTACATTATTGGAGCGGCAGGTAGCCTAGAGCGTTGGGCCAGTAACCGAAAGATCGAATCCCCGAGCTGACAAGGTCGTCTGCCCCTCATGTCGTTCTGCCCCTGTACAAGGCAGTTAACCCACTGTTCCTAGGCCGTCGTTATAAATAACTTGTTCTTAACTGACTTGCTTAGTTAAATTAAAAACAATTTATAATAACACCCCTATCACTATATTATATAAATAACAATTTATGACAGTGTATTTCATGTTCAGGTGGTAACTTCGCTAGGTTAGCTAATTAGCTGCTGTTTAGCCATAATCAGCAGATTTTGGACCAACCTGGCGATACTTTCTTAGTTCTCATTTCGGAAGTCAGTGGTGTCTTCAGAACTCCTATAGCTAGTTGCATTGAAATACCTATAGAAAATGCTCCATTATTAAATACAGTTTTGTGTAACGGATGTGAAACGGCTAGCAAGTCAGCGGTGGTGCGCGCTAAATAGCGTTTCAATCATGACGTCACTTGCCCTGAGACCTTGAAAGTAGTGGTTCCCCATTTAATGTTAATCGTTCATTTTGGCAATATTTACTTAGTGAAGACATCGGTACAAAACATATTGAATGAATCCCTGATAATACTCAGGACAAAAGGAAACAGAGATGTGGTTCCATGTTTTTATTGAGGCCTTGCTCTCTCATAATAATTCATTATAGCCTTTGTTGCGCTCACACCAAGCATCGTCAACATCAAGACACCCATGGTTCCTCCCACGACGTAGATCATTGTCAAAGCCTCATCCCCTGCAAGGAAACAGACACATATTGAATTATAGCTGTATTCTGTAAGGGTGATGTGTATGCTTCCATACAGCCGTCACGCCTTAAGCTAGCCTAAGGCAGAGGCAGCAATTTTTTAAATAACCTTTAAAAATGTTGATACATTTTCCACTTGAACTTTCCGGGTCTTCTCAACTCCCATCTCTAGTTGCAGGTGAAACATTGGAATTTAGTAAATGCTCCGTAATCAAATAAAATTTTTGCTTCATTAAGTAATAGAACAGGATACCTTTAGCATCTGATATTTTAAGTAGAAATTGTCCACCAATATTTGATTTTAAAAGACGAAGTTCCCATTAATATTGACCACATGGAAAATGTAATTAAATCTGATTTCTAATAATAGTTTTACCCGACTTGGGACCAACATTTCTCCAAGTTTTCACCATCATTGTAAAGCCCTAGATATTTTTGCTGCTTTGACAAAGTCATTTCTGAAGAGTTATTTATTTCATGCGATTAGAGATACATTAAGAAAAAAACTTGTCCCTCATTTTAAGGTCAAACCTGTTACGTGAACTGAACTCACGTTTTAATATGATGAACCTAATCCATTTTAAATATTTTTTTCAAAAGACACATCTTAGTCAAATCATAATGTAAAAGCTGGTTCTACTCTTTCTGGTGGAAAACTGAGCAGGTTGAGCATAACATGTTAATAACCCCGTGTGCCATACACAGGCTAGAAATGTTTTAACAGTTAAATTATTTTTGTAAAGCTTGCATTCAATTGTCCCTCCCTGTTGCATACAACAAACTTCCATCCCCCGTCACAAGAGGATTTAGGGGTGATTTAAAATGAAATCGTCAACCCTGTTACTTTAATTGACACTTACAATTACTATAGTCAGTGCCTATTATTTAACCTTGATGGGGGGGGGGGGGGGGGGGGGGGGGGTTATGACAGAATGTTAAAATCAGGTGAGAAAAAAGTTACAACACCCAAAAGGGACAAATTTCCTGGAACGACCCAACAATTATACACCACCATCTTAGTCATCTCTCATTGATTGGGACAGGCGGGTGTCAAAGGGATGTAATTTACAAAATGGCCTCCAGCACTCTACTCAGCAAACTGGATGCAGTCTATCACAGTGCCATCTGTTTCATCAAAGCTCCATATACCACCCACCACTGGCCGTCGCTAGACCCACTGGCTCCAGGTCATCTATAAGTCTTTGCTAGGTAAAGCTCCGCCTTCTCAGCGCACTGGTCACCATAACACTCACCCGTAGCACGCGCTCCAGCAGGTATATCTCACTGGTCCATCCCCAAAGCCAACACCTCCTTTGGCCACATTTCCTTCTAGTTCTCTGCTGCCAATGACTGGAACGAACTGCAAATATCGCTGAAGTTGGAGACATGTCTCCATGTTTTACACATGGAATAAACACTTGTTTGTGTCGCACTGATTTGCTTTATCTTGGCCAGGTCGCAGTTGTAAATGAGAACTTGTTCTCAACTGGCCTACCTGGTTAAATAAAATGTGAAGAAAAAAAAAAGAATTGACGCTGGATTTCTGAATTGGTCATGACATGAAACACTTTGGCGTGGACACCTAAGTGTCTTGATCGATCCGGAATATCGGAAACAGACAATATGGTGGAGTACACATTGTTAAGATCACCTCATTGAGCAATAATGTATTTCATTTTATAAACTGAGCATTTTCTAAGTTCCAATGCTCCACGACGGCAGTTGAGAAGACACTGGTAAGTTCCAATTATGGAAGTATCGGCATGTAACAGTTTGTTGAAAAATTGCTGCTGGTGCTTTACACGAGTTAAGGTGTAACGACTGCATGGAAGCATTCACATATCACTGTTACAAACTGAATTAGTATCCAAGACATAATTTGGAGCATCCCCAGGTACCACAGGCCTGTTCAAGAATGTTACAGAAGTTTCAGAAATAAATGTATAGATTAAAACGATATCGGCAACGCTCAAAACGTTTCACATCACACCAACTCACAGTTGGAGAGTTTGGTCCCTGGTGCCGCCTCGGGGGTGACCATCAGTGGTCCTGCAGACACGACCACAGCTACATTGATGTATGGATCCCATCTAGCTGTTGATCTCTTTGAAAGTCTGTGGGTGGTACAGTTCTACAGAGAATCATAGGAAAATAGGTATAAAAAAAATAATGACCAAGTCATTACTAATAAATGTGCATAACTGTTTGTCCGATCAATACAGATGTTTGTTGAGCAAAGGTGAATATCAGCTTTAAAAAGATGCACTATGCAGAAATCTCAACCATTACCTGGTTGCTAAAATGCTAATAGTTTGCCTAATTTCAGTTTGTGACAAAACAAGTATAGCGTAAGAATCATTATACCATCTAAACCGCTGTGAAATATTTTCAGCCGTTGGAAGCTGGTGTACAAAAACTAAACTTAGAAATAGAAAGCATAGAAATAGCTCATATAGAAAGATCTACCGCTTCTTAGACTTACTTTCAATTAAAATGACTGCTCTAACACATTTCTATGTGTATTTGTAAGGTCTAATCATTCTTACCATTTTTAAACTGAACAACTATCTACTAAGATTTTCAATATATTTATAATGGCAAATAGACTTGAACTTGTTAGAAATTTACCGTAGTACAGTCCTCATCGTGACTGCATATCCGGGCCAGGCAGTGCATGTAGATGGGTAACTCCTTGGGCATAGTGAACATGTGAATGGAGAATCTGCTCCTCTGTGACACACCGTTCACAGACAGCCAATGAAAGGTGCTGTCAACAGGGCAGCTGAGGACAAGAGAATAGGGAATGATCCCAAACTGCTTTTTTTTTAAGTCTTGAAAATCCAGGGTCATGCCCAGTAGGTTTGAAACAGAAGATAATGTTTGAAAACATGGAGGTACCATCTTGTCCAAAAACAAATAATATTTTATACCTCAACAAAAGAACCCTATACTCTAATAACCTATCCCCCCATCACATAATGCCTCTACATGACATTTTATATTGCTCGATTGAACGCAGCCCAGAGTTTAGAATACCATATTTCACACCAGGGTCATATTCACTAGAAATCAAAACAGAAGAAAATGGACTAAAACAGGCGAGGCTACCTGAACTTCTCCAATAACAAACTCTTGTTTTTTGTGTGCACAAATTAATATTACCCAGTACAGTAACCCACCCATCTAGGAGAAAGAAGCCCTTGGTTTCGTCTTGTGGATCCGGGCTCTCTGTGGCCCAGCAGGAAATCACTTCTAGCAGGACCTCCGAGGCGAACGTGTTGTTTGTCAGGAGGGCCACCTCGAAGAAGAGTACGTCGCTGAGGTGGAGGGCGATGGAGTCTCTGTAGCCGTAGGAGAAGGAGTTGTCGCTGTACATGGTCATGGCCAGCCCCAGCTGATGGGAGGAGTTGTACTCCACCACAGAGTGGGAGGTGATCCTGGAGGGGGTAGAGAGGGGATTCTGATCCATTGTATGAATCAAAAGATTACTTGTACAATACAAAAGGTACCGGTAATATTCCCTCCATTTGCAAGCCTTGCCAGGCTACAGGACCAGTTTTTCCCTTGTAGGTCACCTAATCAGAAACATCTCCTGGCCCCAGAATTACTCCGATCTATCTTTTCTTACCACTCCAGATCTACGTTTATCTGGGTGTTGCGGACATAGTTCCGGGGGTAGATGCACTTCC
Organism: Oncorhynchus mykiss; assembly: GCF_013265735.2. Taxonomy (NCBI): domain Eukaryota; kingdom Metazoa; phylum Chordata; class Actinopteri; order Salmoniformes; family Salmonidae; genus Oncorhynchus; species Oncorhynchus mykiss. The sequence goes on from NC_048579.1 coordinate 69,517,744, forward strand.
AGATAACCTTGAGATCTCTTCGTGTGATGGTCCTCTCTCTGCTCAAGGTCACTGTCAGAGTATTCCGGAACTCGATGTGTGTTCTGTTCACCTGGACACACACAAGCATGTAAACACACACACATTCGCACAAGCATGCACAAACATACAATCCCATTTAATCCGCAGTGCTGTGCACAATGGCATAATTACATTACAGTAGTGCTTGGCAGGTATCCAGTGTGACCGGTTATATAGATTCCATTATAATCCCTTTGCATATCTGAATGCATGGTCACTCACCAGCCGTATCGTTCCACACTGCGAGGGTTTACGCAACACGTGGAAGTGGTAGAGTGTCTCGCTCTCCTCCATGGTACAACGGCCTTCATTCAAGACAACCGTCACGTCACCACCAAAGTAGCCAATCAGGAAGGCTTTGGCGATACCTCCGGCCATCGATCTCGTCAGGCACTGGGTGAACATCCCTTTTTCTGTTGGAATTAATTAACTTTCTTTACCCTCAAAAGGATTCAGCGTCGTATTCATTAGGCACAGAACGGAAGAAACCAGACTGAAACAAGGAGGGACTGCCTGAACTTCTCCAATAAAAATGCTTGTTTTCCATTGCAACACGTTTAAAACAAAACATTTTCCGTTGTGTGCCCTATTGAACATGACCCATCAGTAAACAGGGGTGGTGAAGTATTGAATACAAAAAAAAAAAAAAAAAAGGTACACCAACAGACATATTGCACGATAACAAGAAGCTAACTGACCATAACAGACAGGATGTGAGGCAGGGGTAGGAGGGGGAACGAAGGCGGGCCCGACGTCATAGAAGCCATGTTGACACACACAGGTATAGGAGTTCAGAGTGTTGACGCACAAAGAGTTGGCATCACACCTGTTCAGGTCAGGCGTCGCACACTCATCTGGGTCTGTCCAAAAGGGAGGGTAAAGTTACCCCTAGGCGCTGCTTTTGGGTCAGTTTCTCATTTCCCCCACTAATGGTTAAGGTTAGAATTGGGAGAGGGGAAGCTGACTTTACAATGGAGCATAAAAAAACAGCAGCAGCATTCTGTGTAATGCACAGAGTTCCATTATTTCAGTGATAGTGTGCCAAGCAACATACAAACCCCACATTTGGGACAGGTAACCGCCTAGGTAGGCAAGAATTATAGTTTGAGCGCATCACACAAGTTTAAAAGACATGAAATGTTAAAAGAAATCTGACAATACTCCATGCGATGCTGTTAGTGGTTCTCTTACCATCCCAGTAGATGATCCCGTCCTTGACTGTGATATTGGGCGGCTGGAGGGACTGGATATGGTCCAGCTGCTCGCCAGGTGGTAGCGGTAAGTCTACGTCGGTTATGGAAGCGTCAAAGCCTTGAAAGGTAATCTTAGTTTTGGATTCGCCTTCCAGCTCCTTGAACGCAACCAACTCCACCCGGGTCTTAATTGGGTACTCTTTCAAAAGCTCCTCCAGCTATGGGCATGAATAAATGTCAGTGAGAGGGAGGCCAGGGTTGTGTTCATAAGACCACATGACAGAAATGTTTTATTTTTTGTAATATGTTTAAGTTAACGTTTCTTGTCAAGTCCAAGTAGTCCCTCTCGGTTTCAGTCAGTTTTATTCCATTTGGTGCCCAAAGACACTCACTAGTTTTTCGTAGATGCGCTTCAGCTCAGCCCAGGGCTCAGTCTTTGGGTCCAACACCATTAACCAAGGCACAATAAAGGCTAGAACTGAGAAAACAAAACATCAACCCTACAGCAAAACAAAGCCATAAACATTGTGTACATGGAAAGTCTGAGTATATAAGCCAAAGCAGTTTAATTTATAGTAATAGCATAAAAATGCACGAGAAGACAATTAACAAAGCACTCGTTTAAAGAAAACGCTTTAACTGATCATATCAAGTGCATGTAGAATAACATCTGTTCCTGGAACATCCATTTCTTCCTCTCCTAAACCCACCCAATATAAACATCCATTTATTCCTCTCCTAAACCCACCCAATATAAACATCCATTTCTTCCTCTCCTAAACCCACCCAACAATATAAACATCCATTTCTTCCTCTCCTAAACCCACCCAATATAAACATCCATTTCTTCCTCTCCTAAACCCACCCAACAATATAAACATCCATTTCTTCCTCTACTAAACCCACCCAACAATATAAACATCCATTTATTCCCCTCCTAAACCCACCCAACAATATAAACATCCATGTCTTCCTCTCCTAAACCCACCCAATATAAACATCCATTTCTTCCTCTCCTAAACCCACCCAACAATATAAACATCCATGTCTTCCTCTCCTAAACCCACCCAACAATATAAACATCAATTTATTCCTCTCCTAAACCCACCCAACAATATAAACATCAATTTATTCCTCTCCTAAACCCACCCAACAATATAAACATCCATTTCTTCCTCTACTAAACCCACCCAACAATATAAACATCCATTTATTCCCCTCCTAAACCCACCCAACAATATAAACATCAATTTATTCCCCTCCTAAACCCACCCAACAATATAAACATCAATTTATTCCTCTCCTAAACCCACCCAACAATATAAACATCCATTTCTTCCTCTACTAAACCCACCCAACAATATAAACATCAATTTATTCCCCTCCTAAACCCACCCAACAATATAAACATCTGGCGTAGGTTCAGTAGACAAACGTCATGGAACACGGGATCGAAATGACGTGAATAGAGATTACGTGCTTCCTTACTCTACGCATCAGAGGCACATTTGCACATGCCTATACAATACCAGTCAAAGGTTTGGACACACCTACTCATTCAAGGGTTTTTCTTTATTTTTACTATTTTCTACATTGTAGAATAATAGTGACGACATCAACACTATGAAATAGCACATCTGGAATCATGTAGTAACCAAACAAGTGTTAAACATGTCAAAATATATTTTAGATTCTTCAAAGTAGCCACCCTTTGCCTTGATGACAGCATTACACACTATTGGCATTCTCTTAACCAGCTTCATGAGGTTGTCACCTGGAATGCATATCAATTAACAGGTGTGCCTTAAGTGGAATTTCTTAATGCGTTTGAGCCAATCATTTGTGTTGTGACAATGTAGGGTTGGTATAGACAGCCCTATTTGGTAAAAGACCAAGTCCATATTATGGCAAGAACAGCTCAAATAAGCAAAGAGAAATGACAGTATATCATTACTTTAAGACATGAAGGTCAATCATTTCAGAAAATGTCAAGAACTTTGAAAGTTTCTTCAAGTGCAGTCGCAAAAACCTTCAAGTGCTATGATGAAACTAGCTCTCACGAGGACCGCCACAGGAGAGGAATACCTAGAGTTCTCTGCTGCAGAGGATAAGTTCATTATAGTTACCAGCCTCAGAAATTGCATCCCAAATAAATGCTTCAGAGTTCAAGTAACAGACATCAACTGTTCAGAGGAGATTGCGTGAATCAGGCCTTCATGGTTGAATTGCTACAAAGAAACCACTACTAAAGGACACCATAAATAAGAAGAGACTTGCTTGGGCCAAGAAACAAGAGCAATGGACATTAAACTGGTGCAAATCTGTCCTTGGTTCTGATGAGTCCAAATTCGAGATTTTTGGTTCCAACCGCCGTGTCTTTGTGAGAGGCAGACTAGGTGAAGCATGTAGGTGGTGTGATGATGCTTTGCTGGTGACACTATTTATTTAGAATTCAAGGCACACTTAACCAGCATGGCTACCACAGCATTCTGCCGTGATACACCTTCCCATCTGGTTTGCGCTTAGTGGGACTATCATTTGTTTTTCAACAGGGCAATGACCCAAAACACCTACATAAGGGCTATTTGACCAAGAAGGAGAGTGGTGGAGTGCTGCATCAGATGACCTGGGTCCACAATCACTGACCATAACCCAAATTAGGTGGTTTGGGATGAGTTGGACCGCAGAGTGAAGGAAAAGCAGCCAACAAGTGCTCAGCATATGTATGAAGACTGTTGGAAAAGTATTCCAATGTGACTACCTCATGAAGTTGGTTGAGAGAATGCGAAGAGTGCGCAAAGCTGTCATTAAGGCAAAGGGTGGCTACATTGAAGAATCTAAAATATATTTTGTTTAACACTTTTTGGTTAATACATGATTCCATGCGTGTTATTTCATAGTTTTGATGTCTTTACTATTATTCTACAACGTAGAAAATAGTAAAAATAAAAAAAAACCCTTGAATGAGTAGGTGTGTCCAAACCTTTGACTGGTACTGTATATATGATAATTCCACAACATTGTGCCCTACTGAACACAGCCCAGATGACACCAACCTTTGTCTTCATTCGGCCTCAGGGTGGACGCCACCGGCAGCACGAGGGCGTTGACGGAAACGTTGACTCCATCGAAACACACCAGGGCCGGGTCAGCGCTCCACTCGCCGTCACACTCTTCCCACACGTCCAGGGCATAGCGCGCACCCTCAATGAGCCCCAGGAGGGGGAGCAAAGGCTCCATCAGCCGGCCTTGCTGGATGGTCGAGCCATTGTCATAAGACAGCTGGTACTGAAAGGCCAGGCCCTGTCCGGTCCCACCAATCCACAGCGCTGTAGAGTCCTCAGGACGGTAGCGCAGTTCTGAAACACCTCTGGGTCCTAGGAGAGAGAAGAACGGAGTAGGGTGCAGTTGACCCAAGATAGTAGCTACTAAAAAACAATTGGATACCACGAAATTGGGGAGAAAAATTCACACACACAAAAAAAATAAAAATAGGATTGGGGGAAGGGAATGTGATCCTAGATCTGTACCTAGGGGAAACATCACCCCTGAAAAGAGAGAGGAGAAAGCAAATACCCACCCAACATAGCAGATACAGGTCTGCAATACTGTAGTGGTCTTCAATACTGGCCCTATAGTCTCTACAGGGTGGGCAGGTTTGTGTTCCAGCCCAGTACTGCTGCCATACATACTGTCTACTGAACTAATCAATCAATCACGAATAGTTGAATCAGGTGTTGGATTGGAACAAAAGCATGTACATAAAAGCATGTGATCGCACTTTATTTAATCACCAATCAAGCTGATTAAATGATTAGGTTATCGTTATTCATTTTATCCATTCAATCCCCCCTAAATGAATCTCTAACCTAGTCAAAAATAGACATGAGCTGCCCAAACATCAATCACGCAACCGCTCAACATGAGCCCAGTTTGGCTCCAGTTTACCTGTGCGAGCGAGTACGGTCTTGGAGCTCATGACCACGCTGTCTCCACACAGCGCCTCTACTCTAGCCAAGTACTGGCTGCACGGCAGAAGGCTGGCCACCGTGTGGCTGGTGAGCAGGGTGGTGTAGTGGAGCACCCCCTGGTGGTAGATCCTGAACATGGAGATAGAAGAAGTGTTCCTCACCACCCAGCTCAGGGTGTAGTTGTCCGGCCCCGAGGAGGTCTGCCACAGGTTCTCAATTTCTGAGTGGACTAAAGAGAAGGCCGATAGTCATTTCCAAAAGTGTTCACCGTAAGCAAAGTAGGAGAAAGGCAATTCAAGACTGTGTGAAACCAGTGCCTTGGATGAACAGATGTTATGGGTTTACTTTGGCTGCATGTCAATAGAAGCAATTTCCTCTTTTCTCCTTCCCCTCATTTGCAGTGATCAGAGAACTCTGTTAGAATAGGTGAAAACACCCGTCCTACCCTCCTCAGAACACCGGTCCTACCCTCCTCAGAACACCGGTCCTACCCTCCTCAGATTTGCGCATATAAAAGGGAAGGAGACGAGGGGATGAAACTTAAGGCTATTGACACTCAGCCTAGCATAGCATCAACTAGGTGGATCTTACCAGTATTCCCTTTGATGAGGACCATTCTGCTGTGGCGAGCCTCCGTGCCTGCCTGGCACACCGTCTGCAGGCCAAACTTCACCCTGCTACAGGGCGGCAGGTCAGATTGAGAGAACACAAAGGTGTCCAGTGTGTGCCTGAATGACCTCTCCTCCAATACATGGTTGGTGCCATTGAGGTAGAGGACCGTGACAAGGAAGAAGGAGAACTTGCGGTTGTCAGGACAGTCCCAGGACACTGTGACACTGCTGCTGTTCCACGTCGTCACCTGGAAATGTCTGGGGACTTCTGGGTCTGGATATGAATAGCAATTATGCAGCAATATGTAACAAAGTAATTACTCCATAAATATCAATACAACACAGTGCTACTCATCAGTAGCGAGCTCATGGGACAGGACATAAGTTATATTCCTCAAAAATCTATACTTTATTATTTTATATCATCAAAAAGGCCTGTAAATAACAGTTTGAACCTCTAAGAAAGATCGGTGCGATTACACAGGGTGACAACGACTAGAGCTACCAAGAGTGTATTCACTAGGAACTAGTGTATTAATTTTGCTACAGTATGCACTAATGAATACACCCCAACTGTACCTGTGATAGTGGAGAGACAGGTAAGCGAGTGGCTGCCTGCCACCCCCACACAGGCAGCATAGGAACTGCAGGATTCCAGGGCTGTGAAGCGGTAGTGGTTGGAGTGGGTACTGTCCACACTAAGGGCAGCGTAGGCCTTCATCTCAGAGTGGTATAGGGACACAGAGTGGACGGGGACAGGGGCAGCCGGGGGCTGCATCTTCTCTTTCCAGGACACCAGTAACATGGAGGTACTCCTGGACTCCAGCTTCAAAGGGTAGCGCACGGTGTGACCTAGGAGAGGAGATGATGGGAGTGATGACTACATTTATGACCTGCACACCAGTGGTATAGTGGGCATATTCCCAGATCATCACCTGAATTCTGTCTCCATCTTGATTTCACTTTTGCTCTCACTCCCTTTTGAGTCTCATGTCTGTCGATCCATGTTTCCATCTAACTACCTTCATCTCTCTCCTTCCATCTCCCTCCCTCCATTTATTTATCCCTCTCCCTTTGTGGCTCTCTCGGTCCCCCTCACTCTCTCAAACAAAGACAAAGACGTAACAACGTTACCGAGCATGAGGATGAAGTTTGGGTCCTGATAGAGGTACAGAGTGCTGTTTTCACACGCAAACACCTCATTGGTGGAGAACAACTCCAGGGCTTCCTAAGAGCGATAACATGAGAATGGACAAACATTAATCTTTCATTCAAAAGGGACATTATGGTGACACCAGATAAGAGGAGAATGTCATCACTTATATTACAGGTCTACCCACCAGAGTGCTATTGATGGGCTGTTGGTCAGGTTTATGTATACTTCTGAACTCAATGGAATGTGAACCTTCAAGTGAATAAAAAAAATATTATACTGTAGCCTGATCTAATGAACACCAATGGTAATCTCAGAATCACAGAACTAAAATATTGCGTAATTTGTTTAGATCAATGGATACAGGACAGTGTTTGTACTTAAATAAAGTCAATGAGTGGAAGGGTGGAAGACCTATACTTACCTGGGAAGATGGAGAATATCCACTTCCGAACCGTGACACCATAATGAAGTGTCAATTTGTGTTCCACAGTAGTGGCAACTGTCAAAGATGAAAATGTGTCCTCTCTCCAAATGGATTTCAATTTGGTGGTGTTCAACCATAAATGTCCTTCTGGCCAACTGTAGAGAATCAAAGTGAACAAGACACATAGGTGTAAGTTAGTGCCAAGTGCATGGTTCAGAAGTTTGGCATGATTATGTGTTTATGAAATACTGGACTTGTTTACCTCCCAAACAAGGAGTTGTTGCTGATTTTCCAACATATGGAGAAAGTAAAACTACTGCAGCTTCCTGCAGATTGTAAGAAGCTAACGTTACATGTCACAATTAACTCATGAAAATCAACCAAACCCCGCGTCCCGGGAAGAAATTAAACTAAATATATGTTTGTGTGTAACTCATAATTGATGTGGAAACAGCATAGCCACTCAGTATCAATTACAAACACGACAATAACACACTTAGCACGCACAGGCTACTTACCGAGAGATATCGTGTGAGGTACAAGAATGAACAATATAAATGGAAACGCGAAACAGGTCCTGCAAAAGCAAAGTCGGTGTTCTTTATCAATAATCATGGCCACCTTAATTCACCATTAAATGAATAAAACAAGAACGAAATTAAGTATATGTTTAGCCTACATGTTTCTTGCGGCTGTTATTTTGCGCTCAGGTATGGGTAAGCGTGATTGAGTTGACGAAAACAAACGACTGACCTGACGTCATCGACTAATAATGACCAACAGGTGCAGGTCAATCTGATAGGGCCCACTGTCTTGGTGCAGGTTTGATCACAAATTATTTGCACAATATCATATATTATGATGTTTAACTAATGTTACAGATATGGATTGGGGGGAGGGGAATCTGATCCTATATCTGTATCTAGGGGAAACGTCACACAGAGCAATATTGTGACCACCCAAGAATGAGCTGAGCTTCACATCATGGGAACCTATTATCTCGTTAGGTAAACGAAAGACCACCTGCCTCCCATTACTGGAAGTGCAACACAGGGTCCTGGCTATCCCAAGTATATCAGTCATGAGTCCTAATCCACAGTTGTCTGACAAGGGAAGTTCTGTCTGAGAACTGTCCAATTGGCCAAATTAGTGTCACGAGTATCCACACAGGCCTCTGTAAGAACCAAAGATTCTTGTTGTTAAACTCAAGATCGTTCACATGGGGCTTTTACATGGGAATCATTTTCACACTGTGAAGACTCAATCAAGGAGGTGGGCAGAGCCAAGCGCGAACTATAAATATATTATTGGTGCATATTAATGTTAATTTGCATATTTCTGTTAGGGAACGCCTACTCTCTTTGTCTTGATTGATATAGTCCCTCTGACTTGCCGCTGGACTTCCTGTCCTTACCAAATATGGTATGAAAAGGAAAGCCTGAAAAGGAAGAAGCATTTCCCCCTTACTCATCTGTGTAGGAGTTTAGGCTTCAATTTTCTGCCCCAGCTAGGACGCAACTGGAGAATGATCTGATCTGACCTGACTGAGAGACCCTGGCTAATACTTTCTAATAATTCATTCAGGAAAGATGGAGAGCTGTCACTGTTTCTTGCTGCTTTGCTCACTGGTCTTTGCGATGTCTTTTGCAGAGGAGGCAACGTTTGAGAATGAGATCGACCTTACAGAGTTTATTAGAAGGATTTCTTCCTCTGGACTACTGGTCAGGGATCAGCCTCTGGCTATCAACAGAGACCTTCGCTTTGAAACAAACTCACTGGAGGAGCTTGGAGATCCAGAGGATTCCATTCCCATCTGGACTGATGAGGAACCAGTCATCCAGAATACACTCAACCCCAGGACTACCATCCCTGATATTCCTGACTATGGCCCCATAGTGTTGACCAACAATGGGTTGATCAAGGGACTCACAGTGGAAAAGTCCCACATATTTTATGGGATCCCGTACGCGGACCCACCTGTGGCCACGTACCGCTGGAAGCCCCCCAGACCGGTGACCCCGTGGCCGGGGGTCCACGACGCCACGTACCCGAGGGACGCGTGTATGCAAGGCTGCAGTGGCCCTATATCTGACAGGTGCCCTCAGAAGGTAGGGGACTAACACAGATGGGCTCGATAATTATGTTGTTATGATTTAGCACAATGTTCTACCAGTGTGTCATGTGCAGCGTGTTGACAGTGAAACATGAAATTAACAAAGTCCTGAATAATCTCCCGATAACATCCAGGAATGTCTTTGATTCATCAATAATGTGAGTATTTTATTTGGCGTGTGAAATGGCGTGTGAAATGTGAATATTTGGTTTCTGAAATGAAATGTGTCTTCCCATAGGTGAGTGAGAACTGCCTCTACCTCAACATATTTGTACCTCTGGATGTGAACTTCAGTTCCCCTTTACTGACAACCCTGCCAGTGATGGTGTGGATCCACGGGGGAGATTTCATTGCTGGCTCAGCCTCCAAGCCCCTGTACGATGGGAGGTTCATCAGTAACTTCACTCACACTGTGGTGGTGAGCATGGCGTATCGGCTAGGTAAGACAGGTGTTCTTTAGCTCCGGGGTGGAGTTTCTCTAGGTACATATCTAGGATCCATTTCCCTAAACCTAACCTTAACCATTAGTGGGGGAAATGCCAAACTGACCAGGGTCCATATTTCAAGGGAACGTCACCCTACACCTCTTCACTATACAACCTTTATCTAGTTATCCAGGCTAGTTTCCATGAGATCAAATGGTTTCTTTCATAAGAGACCTGGAACAGGGCAGAGACAGTCCAGAGACCTTGTGTGATTCATTAGTGTGTTTGCTGATTACATTATCTTACACAGCCCAAAACTAGGATGGTGATTTCAAACATTTCTGAACAGAGAGTCTGATTTATCAGAAGACCCTGGGTATATCAACTTGCTGTATATATAATATACTTTTCTCAAGTGGACTTAGACTTCTACCATCTTCTCCTCAATAAATACCATTTGGTGGGTGTAGCGAGTTGCGACCCTGTGGTGGCCTGATCAATATGGGTATGTGAGACCATTGAGAAAAGGCCATTATCTGTGTGGGTGTCAGAAGAGGCTGGTGGGCAGAGATGGGAGGATGGGTTAATTGTAATGGCTGGAATGGCATAAATAGAACCATACCAAAACGCCATGTGTTTGAATCCGTTCCATCAATTCCATTTCAGACATTATGATTAGCCAGTCCTCCTATATCTCTGCCCACCAGTCTCCTCTGAGAGGTGTATTGTTTTGTGTATAGTTTTTCATGGTCCAAGGAACTTGCTGTATCATTGCAGGGGCGTTTGGTTTCCTCGTCTCGGGAAAAGACCCCAAAACCTCAGCAACCGGGAATTATGGGATCCTGGATCAGCAGGTTGCTCTTCTCTGGGTTCAACAAAACATTGCTCTGTTCGGAGGCGACCCCAGCAAGGCAAGCACGTACACATTATCCTGGGTTGTGTTCATTAGAGCAGGCAAGGGAAAATATTTACAAATGTTTCGCAATGGAAAACAAATATGAGTGTTTCTTAGACTAGCCCACGTAGTCCCTGCCTGTTTGTCTGTTTTTTTATCTATTTAACGCCTAATGATCCACAGTCACACAGTCATACAAAATGACAACATCTGATTTTCTTCCACCACCTCAAGTCCTTGATGATCTCAATGGACTCAAACTGATCTTTTTGTTTTGTTGCAGAGTTGGGGGTCACTTCTTTTTGTGCAGGGTTGGGGATCAGGTGCAGGGTTGGGGATCAGGTGCAGGGTTGGGGCTCAGGTGCAGGGTTGGGGCTCAGGTGCAGGGTTGGGGATCAGGTGCAGGGTTGGGGATCAGGTGCAGGGTTGGGGCTCAGGTGCAGGGTTGGGCGTTAGGTGCAGGGTTGGGCATCAAGTACCAGGTTGGTGGTCAGGGAAAGGGTTGGGGTCAATTCCATTTAAATTCAGTCAATTCGGGAAGTAAATATACATTTATATTCCAATTGTTGTCATTGAACAGTGAATTGGAATTTCTGTCTACTTCCTGAATGGACTGAAGTGAAATGGAATTGATTCCAACTCTGGTCAGGAAAAACTCCAGATACACTGACCTAGAAATTCACATTCTGACCATGTATAGAAATACCTTGTTGGTTTTATTTCAGCAGTGGTTGTTGTTGAATGACCTCTATATATCCCGTGGTGCTGTCGTGACTGATTTGTAGTGAGGCCACACCACTGGGAGAATAACAGCCTCTGTGAGGCACAGCGACGCGCTCCTCCAGCCCTAATGACATTTCTCTGAGTGGTTATTGAGTGGGGAAAGATGCTGTCCAGAGATGGGGCGATGCTGCAGAGTAGGGTTGCAAAATCCCAGGAACTTTCAATAAATTCTCTGGTTTTCCAGAAGCCCTAGTTGTGCCCTACTGCAGACCCAACACAAACACATTCGTTGGATCATGCAGAAAGAGAAATTGCTGGCATCTCATACAAACAGCTAGTACCACACGCTGGTTGGTTCAGTAAAAGTGATGTTGAAAGCCTTTCAGTTCTGTATCCCAACTCCATCAATCAAAGATAAACAGCTTTATCATCCTGCGTTATATCTAAATGAGGCATAAAACCATCAGGATTATGTGTTTGTGTACGTTGTTATTTTCTCTGTCTGTGGATATACAACACAACCCTGATTATGGCTCATTAACATCCAAAACAGGTGACCATGTTTGGGGAGAGTGCAGGAGCCCAGTCAGTGAGCCTCCATCTGATGGTCCAGAGCAGTAAGCCCCTGTTCAAACAGGCTGTGTTCCAGAGCCTACCCTTCTCCATCCCTCTCAAGACCAGGTCGGTGACCTCTAACTCCTAACATCTGGGTAGTGTTCATTAGGGCACACTGCAGCAAAAACAAGCATTTCTCATTGGACAGATCCACATTTATCTTCCTGTTTCAGTCCGTTTCCTTCCGTTGGCCGAATGTACACATGACTCAGCTGGAGGTCTTGATCGCTAACTCCTTTAAAATATGAAATCCGCCGTAGTGGAAACGGTCCCACTGTCCGCCCCACCGCCGTTGTTGTTGTTGTTGTTGTTGTTGTTTTGTTGACGAAGCTGAGCGTCGTGCAACGCAACAAAATAAATGTCAGTACGTATTCTACTGTTCTATCGCGCGTGCGATGATAGCAAAGGGAAAAATAGTGTTTCATTGTTTCCAGTAACTTCTTCGTTGTTATAATATCCCAAACAGACGTGGCGGTTTCACCATTCAGGATTTCAGGTTTAAGAAGGAGACCCTCACTTTGCTTCATCTATATCGATCAACTTATCCTTCCCACATTTTGAATGAGTAATCCTTGCCATATGTGAAATTGACTACAAAAGTGAATCGCCGACCTTCCTGATAAGTGTTTTGTTATACGCCTGCCAAGCTACAAGGAATAAATGGGATTAATTCAATAACATTTAATTAAATCAATTAAATTCAATGTTATTTCTCCCCTCGGGGTTACAGTTTAGACATGCTAATGCATCCAAGAAGACGAGGTACCTTTAAGTTCCAGTCCATGTCCTAGTAAAACAGTCATTCCGTCTCCAGCTGTCGTTACTCTCCTGGAAGAGATGTGGCACTACCTAATGTTCCCATTGAGCAGAGAGAGACTACCTGTGGTCTGTTTTCTTTGTTCCAGACATGATGCCCTGAAGCTGGGGAGGGACTTTGCCAGACAGGCCAACTGCTCTGTGAGCGACATCGTGTGCCTGCTGTCCCTCAGTCCTCAGGCTGTCCTCGCTGCCCAGATTAAGTCAAGTAGGAGACCAGTCTTCTTCTGTGTCTCTGTCTGTCTGTCTCTGACTGACCGTTTTTAGACCGAGTTGTGACCCAAATGGCCCCCTATCCCCATAGGGCTCGGGTCAAAGTAAGGAACAATTTGGGACACAACAAATGTTGACCCTCTACCTATCTACTGTTGACCTATCTCAGTTGGCCCTTATTCATGACAAAATCAACATCTTAGAGTTGCTTAAGTGTGTTTCATTACAGAGCTAGTTGTTTAGCATTTTGAGTGGAGTCATTTTATGTATATTTGCAGGATGTATTTTGGTAAGTAACTAATTGTTGTTCTCTCTGACTCTCTCTTTCTTACCCTTCCTCATCTCTCTCTCTCTCTCTCTGTCTCTGTCTCTGTCTCTGTCTCAGGTTCCAAAGTGGTGAATCCCTTCAGGTTCCTGGAGATCTTTGAAACCTGGGGGCCCTACGTGGATGGAGAGCTGATCAAGGAGCAGGCTGTGACTGCCTTCCAGAAGGGCCACTGGCAGAAGGAGAAACCAGTCCTCCTTGGTATGGACCACTTGAAATACACTCACATTATACCTGTCTTGTATACCTTATACACCATTCCTGTGTGTGTTTAATAAAAAATATTTGAAACAGGAAATACACTCACATTTAACCAGAACAGCTTTTAACGGCTGGCCCCATAACACTTAATAATACATTTAATTTGGCAAATGTCTTTCAGGACACTCTAAGAACAACTTACAGTATATTAAAAGTAGGTACTCTGTACTAGTGAAGACATCTGTTACACACTTAAGGTTACAGAGATGGTTCGGTGCATGTGTGATGACGAGTAACCATTGCCAGAGACCTGAAGAGTTGCATTGGCTCCCCAAGTCAATGCCTGGGCTTTGGCTAAGCTGGCTAAGGGTGTGACTTAATTAGATTGAGTAGTTGAATGTTAGATGGTGAAGTGCATTTGGTTCCCTCTCAGCTGGCCACTCGACATAACAGAGATTCTTCATCCCTGATGTGTTCTGTGTCCTTCCCTTCTACAGGATCCATGGTTATATTCATACCAGGGTTGTGTTCATTAGGGCTCGCAAATGTTTAAAACATTCTATAGAAAATGTAAATAATTCCAGATAGTCCCTCTCTCCCTGTTTCATCCCGATTTCTTCTGTTTGGTGCCTAATGAACACAACCAAGATTATACCAGAACGTTTGGACCAACATTTTGAAGGCATGCTGTTGACGTACAACAACCTTGCAGGAACCACTTCAGAGGAGGGGGTGATATTTGTGTACGGGGTCTTCACCAAGCCTGTGTCTGCGGTGGAGTGCACCGTCTACACCGCGGCCATCTTCAAACAGCACGCCCTCAGGATTCTACACAAGTACCTGCCCCTGTACAAGGACATTGACCGACGGGACATGCTGGCTCAGGTAAAATATTACTTTCACAGAGGGTGCGTCCCAATACTCTCTCCTTTCACCCAAAGTGTGCACTTGTTCACTTCCCTTAATGGATTTGGCAGGAAATGACTGGTATGGAAACTCCAGCCTATGCCTACACCAATCCAATGCTTTTAAATGAGTAGTGAACGGGTCCAGACATCAGGAAGATGAGATCATTGGGACGTAGCCAGGGAGAAACTCGGTGTTGTCCATGCAAACATGTTAGATAAAAGACTAATCGAATGTAAAAAGGACATTGATTAATCATCCAAAAAGCAATGTTTTACATTAAAGTCAACAAAAGTTTTGGCAATGTTCATTGTCAGGCTCCAGATCAGTGGTTGTAGGGCTAGACTGTCACGTCTGCAGCCAGTGGACTGTAGAGAGAGACCTCGGAGCGTGATGAGGACACATCTGCCCATCTCCTCGCTTCGTCTCACCGCATCTAGATGAGCCTTGTTGAGCTCTGGGGAGAAGGTTTCAGTAGGTACAGACCTAGGATCAGCTTCCCCTCCTCCCAATCCTAACCTACAAAAAATAATAAACTGATCCAAGATAAGCGTCTACTCTAGCGGTACCTTCACCCTACTCCCCATGCTGAAAATCTCTTACTCAATTCTCTGTGGGAATGATCTGTCCAAGTCATCAAAAAAATCAGGACGGACTTAATCATTATAATTACAGGCTACCAAATTTGTATTAGGTTCCGATTCTTTTTTTGATTAACCAAACTATCACAATAACCCAGAGAGCTGGGTTTCTAACTGCCTGAATTATTTTAGAGGTAAACGCTTTATATTTTCTGATTTTAATCTGTGTAGAGATGGGTTACTTCTGATTGTTTGGTTCTTCATAGTGCAACTCCGCATGATTACCAACAGAGGGTGCTAAAATACTAATTTCTGTTTAGGCTCCTCCCATGGCCATCCTCCTCAAAGAATCATTAGTGGTGCTGTCTGGAGCAGAGTGCCATTGTCTCTTTGAGATGTATACCACACAGTGGAAGCAGATCTTTATTAAATAAGAGACACAGAGGAAGACTACCCAATCACAGTTTCCCCAAGCTACAGATCTAGGATCAGCTTCCCCTCCCCCCATCCTAACCTTAACCAGTATTGGGGGAAATGCAAAACTGACCAAAGATCAGTGTCTAGGGGCAACTTCAGCCAGAGAGTTGACATCAGATAGAGCCATATTCAGTATGCAGCCCAGGCTATTTCACTACCAGCTCAGGCTAGATGATGTTCAGTGTGGATTACAGGATAAACTGACTCCAACCACACTAGAGACAACAACAGACAATGAATACATAAACTGCATCAGTAGAATACATGCATTCACTGTAGTGAGGGAAACGCTCTCATTTCCAAGTCCACATCCAAAATGTGAAACAGAGAGCTCGGATGGTAAATAGCCTCAGGTACTTTCTCTGGAGGTTTTGAATCTAAAGTGAGAGATGAGTGTGCTGAGAGAGGCAGGGGGCAGAAGGTGACACTCCCATACCTGTTTAGTATTCATATACAGTTCACTGTCTGTGTGTGCCCAGTGAAGAGGAGCAGAATAGGAGGAAGGACCCCCCCCCCCCCCCCCTTCCTAAAGGACAGGTCCCAGGGGAGGGGAGGGTCATGACAAATGTCAGCTATTGCACTGAGGCCACATGGCTCAGCCTGGGAGGTGCGAAGGAGAGGTAAAGGGGAAGAGAGCGGGGGGGAGAGAGAGAGTGGTAGAGAAAGTGAACTGGGGAGAAGGAGAGGGGGAGATGAAGTGAGCTGTTGAGCAAGCGAAGGGGAGGTATCTGTGACCAACAGATGCATATCTGTATTCCCATTCCTGTGAAATCCATAGATTAGGGCCTAACGAATCTATTTCAATTGACTGATTTCCTAATATGAACTGTTACTCAGTAAAATCTCTGAAATTGTTGCGTTTTATATTTTTGTTCAGTGTACATCCTTTGAGGACACTGAGGGTTACAGGTGTTCTAGATGATTCTGTGCCGCGTAGGCGGCTGCACTGAGTGTTTTCCTGAGTATAGTTTCCAGGTAACAAGCGAGACAAAATGCTTTGAGCGGCAGTTCTGTAGCACACACACTAGCCACTAGGGACTCTTTTCTCTTTGTTGAACTCAATGACCTCTCTGTTTACTCCCAGATTCTATTGAACTCAATGACCTCTTTGTTTGCCCACAAATTGTATTGACCTCTGTTTAAGCCCAGATTCTATTGACCTCAATGATCTCTCTGTTTTAGCCCAGATTGTATTGAACTCAATGACCTCTCTACTTCCCTCCAGATTGTGACAGACTACGTCTTCCTTTGCCCCTCCCGCAAGGCAGCCCGGGCAGGCACCAAAGTGGGCAGCGCCGTGTGGATGTACGTCTTCGACCATGTGATATCGGACCACAGTGTGTGGTCCGGTCTGTCCTTCTGCTACGAGCACGTGTGTCACGGCGCTGAGCTGCCCTTCCTCTTCAACACTGCCTCCATGGCTAACTTCACGCTGGCCCCACCCGAGAGGCTGCTGTCCAATCGGATGTTGTGTTACTGGGGGACATTCGCCCACACCGGGGACCCGGCCTTACGGATGCAACAGAGCGGCTTCTGTAGACAGCAGCGCCTGCCGGCCTGGCCCCGCTACTCGGACACCAGCTCCTGGTTGGTCATGAACTTCACTGTCCGCTCCCATGCCCAGGTGGGCACCAGGGACCATATCTGTGACTTCTGGGACAAGCTGGGCATCTATTAGGGCATAGGGGTGGGCATGGGGCGGGCAATGGTGTTGGTATTGGTTATGTATGCATACATAGAGTGGGGGAAGGAGGGGAAGAGAAGAAGACGAGGGGAAGAGAAGAAGATGATGGGAAGGAGGGGATGAAAAGATGCAGTCATCCTTCTCTCCCCTGACGTATGAAACATATCTGTGTATCTACTTTGGAAGGATTGCATGTTTTTAGTTTTCTAACCATTTCTCATCCCCAGCTGCTTCATTTGATGTGATTTGTGCAGTGACTTGTTGGCTACGTACTTGAGAACTCCTACATGAATACCCCACTGTCGCTGTACATGTGAATCAGTTTGGATAATGTTTTTTCTATGATAAATCACAGTGAGAAATACTCTGTTATCTTCGTAAAAAAGCATGGCCATTGGGGGAGAGAGAGAGTGGTAGATTGGTCATTGAGATGCATGCTGGGTCAGAACGACCTGAAAACATACATACTGATGATTGACATCTAGTAGGTCTCCCTAGCTTACTCGTTCCCCCCTCTTCTCTCTAGCTCTCTTTCCATCCCCCCTCTCTAGCTCTCTTTCCATCCCCCCTCTCTAGCTCTCTTTCCATCCCCCCTCTCTAGCTCTCTTTCCATCCCCCTCTTCTCTCTAGCTCTCTTTCCATCCCCCCTCTTCTCTCTCTAGCTCTCTCTTTCCATCCCCCTCTAGCTCTCTCTTTCCATCCCCCCTCTTCTCTCTCTAGCTCTCTTTCCATCCCCCCTCTTCTCTCTCTAGCTCTCTTTCCATCCCCCCTCTTCTCTCTCTAGCTCTCTCTTTCCATCCCCCCCTCTTCTCTCTGGCTCTCTTTCCACCCCCCATCTTCTCTCTGGCTCTCTCTTTCCACCCCCCACCCCCCCTCTTCTCTCTAGCTCTTTCTCTTCCTACCAACCCACATGCTCAGAGGCATAACATAAAGTATCGATTTCACAGCAGTAAGTCCAGATCAATAGAAAAGGTTATCTAGAATCTCAAAATGGAACATGACCTCAGGGGCCCTCTACTTCCTTGTTAAACAGCAGGGCAGATCTAAATGCATTTGCAATAGTGGTGTAGGGTGAATTTGCCCCTAGATGCTGATCATGGGTCAGTTTTGCATTTCACCCACTAATGATTTTGTTTTTTAAATCTTTATTTAACTAGGCAAGTCTGTTAAGAACAAATTCTTATTTTCTTAACTGCCTGTTCAGGGACAGAACGACAGATTTGTACCTTGTCAGCTTGGGGATTTGAACTTGCAACCTTAGTTGCAAGTAGTTACTAGTCCAACGCTCTAACCACTAGGCTACCCTGCCACCCCAAATTAAAGTTAGGATTGAGGGAGGGGAAGCTGGTCCTAGATCTGTTCCTTGGGGAAACTTCACAGAGCCTCAGACTACTCATGTTATCCTAACCATAATCCACTATCAGATAGCAGGCATAAAATGATTAATTCACCTGTAATATATGTCATCTTGACCTGTATTCACCACCACCCGGATGGTGGGTATAAAGCTCTGAGGACATATGGTATTCTATCATTGAATTGTAATATATATGGAAATAAGCAGAGGGGAAATGCAATACATTTTTTCAGGCCTGATGTTGTGGTTCTGTATTTCAACATGTCACTTTCCCCCTGTTGTGGAGTTTACCCCCTGCGTTGCTAGCATTCAGCCACTACATTGATTCAGTGTATTTACACTGCATATCTGGAGCACATGGTTCTGTCCCAAATGGAGCCCTATTCCCTTTACGGTGCATGGGCCCTGGTTAAAAGTAGTGCACTATGTAGGGAATCAGGTGCCATTTGGGAATCAAGTCCTGGAGTACATGGCTCTCAATGTCAACGGAGGCCACTGTGATGTGTCCCTATTTTCCTCTCTCTTATGGTGTCCTCTCTTCTAGATGCCAAACTCACTGCAGTCTCTGACCTTTTCCCTCTACAGTGCCAGCCCATGCCACACAAACACACACACACATACACACCCACTTGCATGTGTGCATGTAAACACACACACGCCAGGACACACACACACATAAGCACAGACATACACATACACACACTGCCTGTACAGTCCCACACTGATTATGAGATGTGCTGACACCAAAAGAGAGTGCCAACTCAACCTCATTAACACTGAGCTCTACTGGATGTTCCCCTGCCCTTACACAGTTGTCCAATACCAACATGAACTGCATATCAACCTCTTTAACACTGAGCTCTACTGGATGTTCCCCTGCCCTTACACAGTTGTCCAATACCAACATGAACTGCATTACAATGCCATCGATTGAGTGATCAAAGATGGCTGGATGTACAATCAATGGCAGCTAATCATAGCACCACACTAATGGCTAGTTCCTGACTGGGGTTCTCTCTCTCTCTCTTTCCAAATCTTATGATCATCAGCGAGCACGAGAAAACTCAGAGAGACTATCCACCTCATCCACTTATAATGAGGGAATGGCCTGAGTCAATGGCTGATTGTCACTAGGATCTAAATTATCTCTGGCACTCTTTGCGAGCAGAGGCTTTGCATGGATGCATTCCAAAAATATCTGATTATGGCCACGATGGCGGCAATTAAAAATCAGATGACAGCTCCGCTCGGCACATCGGCCATGCAGCCAGCCAGGATGCAGAAGTGGGAAGTGCTGTTGTTGTTGACGGTGGAGACTTTGAATGAAGCCTTCACATGGAAGAGAGACTAAATTAGTTTTAAACATTCTGGCCGTGAAAAACCCTTGTAAGTAAAATCCCACAAACACATACTGTGATTTTAAAGTTTTTCTGATTACATCAGGCTGTGTGACAATTAGACAAGCTATTACAATTAGATAGGGAGGAAAAGGATACAGAGGATCACATTTTTTTTGAAGATTACATTTTGACTGATTGACTCCTTTGGCATCAGAGGCAACTGATGGAATAAGAGGCCTCAACCCAACCAGTATTCATCCTCTGAAATTGCCTCAACGTGTTGAAGTCTCAAGGGCAACTGTGAGTGGAGATGAAATTAGTCCTCTTGTCGTTGTGAATTCAAAATGACTCAGAAAAGCTCCTAGCAGTTGTCTCTAGAGCTCTGTGTAAAAGTTTACTTGTTTTCCAAATGGCACCCTATTCCCTACATAGTGCACAACTTTTGATCAAAGCCCTATGGGTCCTGGTCAAAAGTAGTGCACTATATAGAGAATAGGGTGCCATTTGGGACGTAATCCTTTGAGTTGCTGTTTTCGTGTTCTGGCTAATGTCCAGCTGTTGTCTTACATCTCAATAAGAGAACATTGTTTTGTCTTGTGTGCTGGGGGCATGTACCAGGGAGTACAAAGTCCTGTCTTGTCTGAAAACGAGCAGATATTATTCCTCTCTTTGGTACTCAAATAACAGTTTGATACATTTCATTTCTGAAGACGTTTGGACACAAAATAGCTACCAATGGGTCATTGTGAACGCAGATAAGATAAGTACGTAAGAGATGTGTGTTATTATGAGTTGAATTGAGGGGTACTGCAACAACACCATGGAGTCTGCATGCACAGTTGAAGTCGGAAGATTACATACACCTCAGCCAAATACATTTAAACTCAGTTTTTCACAATTCCTGACATTTAATCCTAGTAAAAATTCCCTGTCTTAGGTCAGTTAGGATAACCACTTTATTTTAAGAATGTGAAATGTCAGAATAATAGTAGAGAGAATTATTTATTTCAGCTTTTATTTCTTTCATCACATTCCCAGTGGGTCAGAAGTTTACATACACTCAATTAGTATTTGGTAGCATTGCCTTTAAATTGTTTCACTTGGGTCAAACGTTTCAGGTAGCCTTCCACAAGCTTCCCACAATAAGTTGGGTGAATTTTGGCCCATTCCTCCTGACAGAGCTGGTGTAACTGAGTCAGGTTTGTAGGCCCATTCCTCCTGACAGAGCTGGTGTAACTGAGTCAGGTTTGTAGGCCCTCCTTGCTCACACAAGCTTTTTCAGTTCTGACCATACATTTTCTATAGGATTGAGGTCATGGCTTTGTGATGGCCACTCCAATACCTTGACTTTGTTGTCCTTAAGCCAGTTTGCCACAACTTTGGAAGTATGCTTGGGGTCATTGTCCATTTGGAAGACCCATTTGCAACCAAGCTTTAACTTCCTGACTGATGTCTTGAGATGTTGCTTCAATATATCCACATAATTTTCCATCCTCATGATACCATCTATTTTGTGAAGTGCAGCAGTCCCTACTGCAGCAAAGCACCCACACAACATGATTCTGCCAGCGGGTACTGTAGTGGGTACTGTAGTGGGTACTGTAGCAGGTACTCTATTGGGTACTGTAGTGGGTACGGTAGCGGGTAATCTATTGGGTACTGTAGCGGGTAATCTATTGGGTACTGTAGCGGGTACTGAAGCGGGTACTGTAGCAGGTACTCTATTGGGTACTATAGCGGGTACTCTGTTGGGTACTGTAGCGGGTACTGTAGTGGGTACTGTAGCGGGTACTGTAGCGGGTAATCTATTGGGTACTATAGCGGGTACTCTATTGGGTACTGTAGCGGGTACTGAAGCGGGTACTGTAGCGGGTACTCTGTTGGGTACTGTAGCGGGTAC
Source organism: Oncorhynchus mykiss (assembly GCF_013265735.2). Taxonomy (NCBI): domain Eukaryota; kingdom Metazoa; phylum Chordata; class Actinopteri; order Salmoniformes; family Salmonidae; genus Oncorhynchus; species Oncorhynchus mykiss. The sequence goes on from NC_048579.1 coordinate 69,539,730, forward strand.
TGTAGTGGGTACTGTAGCGGGTACTCTATTGGGTACTATAGCGGGTACTCTGTTGGGTACTGTAGCGGGTACTGTAGCGGGTACTCTATTGGGTACTGTAGCGGGTACTCTATTGGGTACTGTAGCGGGTAACCTATTGGGTACTGTAGTGGGTACTGTAGCGGGTACTGTAGCAGGTACTGTAGCGGGTACTCTATTGGGTACTGTAGCGGGTACTCTGTTGGGTACTGTAGCGGGTACTGTAGCGGGTACTGTAGTGGGTGCTGTAGCGGGTACTCTATTGGGTACTGTAGCGGGCACTCTATTGGGTACTGTAGCGGGTAACCTATTGGGTACTGTAGTGGGTACTGTAGCGGGTACTGTAGCGGGTACTCTATTGAGTACTGTAGCGGGTACTCTATTGGGTACTGTAGTAGGCACTGTAGTGGACACTGTAGTGGGTACTGCAGCGGGTACTCTATTGAGTACTGTAGCAGGTACTGCGGTGGGTACTGTAGCGGGTGCTCTATTGGATACTGTAGCAGGCACTGTAGTGGGTACTCTATTGGGTACTGTAGCGGGTACTCTGTTGGGTACTGTAGCGGGTACTGTAGTGGGTGCTGTAGCGGGTACTCTATTGGGTACTGTAGCGGGCACTCTATTGGGTACTGTAGCGGGTAACCTATTGGGTACTGTAGTGGGTACTGTAGCGGGTACTCTATTGAGTACTGTAGCAGGTACTCTATTGGGTACTGTAGTGGGCACTGTAGTGGGTGCTCTATTGGGTACTGTAGTGGGTACTCTATTGGGTATTGTAGTGGGTACTCTATTGGGTACTGTAGCGGGTACTATAGTGGGTACTCTAGCGGGTACTGTAATGGGTACTGTAGCGGGTACTGTAGTGGGTACTCTAGCGAGTACTGTAGCATGTACTCTATTGGGTACTGTGGTTGATACTGTAGCGGGTACTCTATTGGGTACTGTAGTGGGTACTGTAGTGGATACTGTAGTCCTTATTCCAGCCTCCCTCAATGTCACCCTCTCCACAGGGACACTGGCTCAGAGGTCCTGCAGGCATAAATTCCCATTCAAGTGGCAATTAAAATTGAGAAATTCAGTTGATCAGCTTTTATTACTTTGTAATACGGAAACAACGTGAATTGCTATTTTCGGAAGGCCCTAGGACCAGGTTCCGCTGAGTCGCATAGTTGTACCCTATTCTCCAAAGGTTTTGCCATGTAATAGAGAAGCGTTGAGAGATTTGTGCTAGAATTGCATTGGTCTCCAGAGCTCCAGAGTGCAACTTCAATAGTGATTGTGCAATTAGCAATTTGTAGAACACATAATTCTGTCTATCCAGCAGATTTAGGAGGGAAATAGAACATGTGGAAAACAGTAGATTCAAATGGTTTAACATTGCTTTGTGTACAGTCAACTCTTCCAGTGACATAGCATCATGTCAGGGCTATTGTGACATTGTAAACCACAGTTCATTCAGTTTGTTTGTGTGTGTGAAATACAACCGGCAAACAAACACACAGAAACATCTGTTGCCCAACCAGGATTTCAGCAAGGTCAGTTAAACCTCATCCCAAGCCACTGATCCTTCCGTATTGTAAGAGGGAAGCTACCTTTTCTTTTGCTGTGCGCAAACATACAGAATTACACACATATATCCGATGACTCTTAAGTTTTGCTTGCGGGATTTCTCAGTGGCCATTGGAAACAAAGCTGGGGTTTGTTAGACTCTGCGCTGACAGCTCCCTGGTCTCTGCCCACAAAATGTCCGCCATGCTAATGCTACACTAATGCAGTAATGTAATGTGAATAGTGAAAGAGATGAACCCAAACATATAACTCTGTGTACAGGCATATTGATTTCATAGCATGGAAATAAAAGTGTAGCTATGCATACTCGTCCTGGAGGAGAGGGGGGGGTGGATCAATTATTTGTTAGGCCCTGTAATTGATTTGTGTTGATGTTGTGATGCTAGCATGCGCTGCACAAGCTCTCAGCCAGAGGGGAGGCCCAAAGGTCCTCTTCACCAGCGCGTGGGAGACATGCGCTAACGCTAATGACAGTTTCCCTCGTGTCACACCGCTGGTAGAATGGAGGGTGGTGGGGGGAGGAAGTGTGTGTGTGTGTGTGTGTGTGTGTGTGTGTGTGTGTGTGTGTGTGTGTGTGTGTGTGTGTGTGTGGGAGGGGGGCGGGACAAAGATCTCTTTGTCAGGGCTTTACCATCACCGTTGATTAGTGATGTTCTGTCAACTGCCATTAGCGACTAATTAAACTAGAGTGCAGAGAGGCTAACGGCCAGCGGCCCGGCACGCTGGGCGGAAGGCAGGACATAGGGGACAGGTTCAGCTGTGTTGGGAATATTAATGGGCCTGGAGGGGGAAACAGTGGTCAGGCCCTGCGTGCCGTTGACAGAGAGAGGGCACAGGGGGGCATTACTCTCTTCCTTGAGTTAACTGTGTATCTTATCAGACTCAGCCCCACAGGCTGTCGCTTTTATGGGCCTTCAAATAAAGTGCTGTTCTCCCTTTATGTGGAATAATTATGTGAAGACACTCTCGGAGCTGCATGGAATTCTAATCCGGTCACCCTCTTCCGAACCACTAAGGCATCTTCCTCCAGATGATATGAAAATGACACAGGAGCGATAGACAGCACAATCTGTCAACACATATTATTAGCCTCCGGCGCTCCATCTCCACAGTCATGTTATTCTCCCAAAAGGAGAGTGTATCAGTGAAACATAAACCCTACATAAACACAGGGTGGCAGGTAGCCTAGCAGTTAAGAGTGTTGCGCCAGTAAACTAAAGTTGGCTGGTTCGAATCCTCAATCCGACTGGGTGAAAAATCTGTCAATGTGCCCAAATTGCTCTGGATGAAAGGGTCGACTAAAATGTAAAGTTTTGCACTTGGGGTCAGACTCAAACATGAATGTATTTGCTTAACTAGTGGCTGAGAATTGAGATTAGGAGACCAATAACAAATCCTATATGAAATCCATAGGTGAATTTGAATTTGTTTGCCTCGTACGAACCATCCTGATCTCTCGATCTTACATTCTATTTCGCTACAGAATGTAAGCTCAGGAGATCAGGATGGTTTGTACCATGCTAGTTGGGACCACCCTTGCCCCTAGGACAAGCTACAGAATGTAAGCTCAGGAGATCAGGATGGTTTGTACCATGCTAGTTGGGACCACCCTTGCCCCTAGGACAAGCTACAGAATGTAAGCTCAGGAGATCAGGATGGTTTGTACCATGCTAGTTGGGACCACCCTTGCACCTAGGACAAGCTACAGAATGTAAGCTCAGGAGATCAGGATGGTTTGTACCATGCTAGTTGGGACCACCCTTGCCCCTAGGACAAACTACAGAATGTAAACTCAGGAGATCAGGATGGTTTGTACCATGCTAGTTGGGACCACCCTTGCCCCTAGGACAAGCTACAGAATGTAAACTCAGGAGATCAGGATGGTTTGTACCATGCTAGTTGGGACCACCCTTGCCCCTAGGACAAACTACAGAATGTAAACTCAGGAGATCAGGATGGTTTGTACCATGCTAGTTGGGACCACCCTTGCCCCTAGGACAAGCTACAGAATGTAAACTCAGGAGATCAGGATGGTTTGTACCATGCTAGTTGGGATCACCCTTGCCCCTAGGACAAGCTACAGAATGTAAGCTCAGGAGATCAGGATGGTTTGTACCATGCTAGTTGGGACCACCCTTGCCCCTAGGACAAGCTACAGAATGGTTTACACACTATAATTGTATTCAAAGTGGCACCCTATTTCCTATAGGGGAATAGTGTGGAATAGTGTGCCAGTTAGGGAATAGTGTGCCTGTTCAGACTATTATCAACCTCAGGAACACATAGGATGATGGGAGAGACGAGATTAAGAATATCAGTGACTAGTCATTATGAACAAGAAAATCATCAACATCAATAACACTAACTATCAACACTATTGCTATCAACATTAACATTACTGTTGTAATGTGTTCATTTCCCTTCACTCTGCCTGAGAGCAACCTCTTTTTATTCTCCTATCTACATCCACACAAAACACCTATTTAGACTGGTAACCGAGCCAAACGCAAATAATCTTAACCCATCAGGGCCACTTACCGTAAGGCGTAGTGGACCCTAACACACATTACATTTCCCAAAACGCAATTAGACATACCCTAAACGGCCAGTTCAGGTTCAATTAAGTAATTATCAGTCACATTGATGTAACCAAGGTTGTTAATTACAAACTGTGTGGATACAGTGAGTAAATGAGCTCTGACTCAGCCAATGTATCCTGAATGAGCGCCTTGCCTTCATGTCGAACACCCTGAGAGAACACCCTGAGAGACATACCAGTCACGTTGTACTTTGGACCGAACTGCAGCCACCTTCCATTCTTTATAGTCTGGCTTTGAAGCGTTGAAGCTACCATAAAAAGCCCACAGCTTGTCTGCCAACTATTTCCCTCAGTACCACTACTAATACCAACTATTTCCCTCAGGTACCACTACTAATGCCAACTATTTCCCTCAGGTACCACTACTAATGCTAACTATTTCCCTCAGGAACTACTACTAATGCCAACTTTTTCCCTCAGGTACCACTACTAATGCTAAATATTTCCCTCAGTACCACTACTAATACTAACTATTTCCCTCAGGAACTACTACTAATGCTAACTATTTCCCTCAGGAACTATTCCTAATGCTAACTATTTCCCTCAGGAACTATTCCTAATGCTAGCTATTTCCCTCAGGAACTATTACTAATGCTAACTATTTCTAGCATTAACTCGATACACTTCAGCAGGCGTATTCCAATCTGAGCCTGGAGGTCTGGAGTACTGCTGGTTTTCCAGCCTGGTTGTTTTACCTGTTCTACCTGATAATGAATTGCACCCACCTGGTGTCCCAGGTCTAAATGAGTCCTTGATTAGAAGGGAACAATGAAAATCAGCAGTGGAACTGGCTTCGAGGTCCAGATTGAATTTGCCTGCACTACATGTTAGACTTGTAGCTTGTTGCTGCTGTATTCAGGTACAAAGGTTTGATTCTTGACATAGCTCATACTGTCAACATACTGTCCATTTTCTGGCATGACCAGCTAAAAAGAGTGTTGAATCTTTCTCTTACTCTCCGCAGTTACAGAGTTAGATTAACCTCTGATGCTCTGAGCTACAGCTCACGTGTAATATTTAAACGTCCTGTAGACAGTGACCAAATTCTTCAACCCATCAGACTGCTTCTCCTCAAAGAGACCAAATGGAAAGCAAACATCAACAGACAGTTTCCCAGATTAAGATTAGTTCTGGACAGCAACATTTTATGTGTGTGTGAGAGAGACAGGTGTCTGCCAGGCCACAATGAAGGTGTGGGGGAGGTCCATAATGGATGGAGGGGGGAGGTCCTGTCTACACTCCCGGGGGGGGTGCAGGGGGACCCTGTCTCATACATGGCCCCCATTCCCCCTCCGCACTTCTACTTGAGGATGTTAAAGAGCATGTGACTTCATGATGTCTGTCTACAACGAAATGAAAGAGACGCAGTGGAAAAACTAAAGAGACAAGTAGATTTGATGGCATGTTTTGATATAGTGGTGCAGGAAAGATTTATAGTAGTTTTCACATGTACTACAGAATACACCCTTTCTGCCTGCTTTCTCATATTCCCCTCAGACTTCTCCTTTCACCAAAATAAACAGTAGCAGCAGCATAACCTTTCCTACTTCTTAACGGTATCCTAATCCAGTGTTACGCCCCAAATAGCACCCTACTTCCTATCAAGTGCACTACTTTTGACCAACGCCCGAAATAATGCAGTATAAATGGGAATAGAGTGCCATTTGGGATGCACTCCCAGTGTTACCGGACAGCGGTAACAACGTTATTCCAATGCCTCCCCCACCCACGGCTACGTTTAACTGTAGATGCCCAGATTGCCCACAGGCCCTATCAAAACACATTTCACAGTAGCTAGTCTTAGCTACAACAAAACCCTTGGTCTGTTAGTTATTCTGTCCTCACCCAGGGCAACGAACGGGGAGCGTGACACACGATCTGGGAGGAGGATGAGGATGTGAGGGGGCGGTTTTCCTGAGGGTGTGTCTGTGTTTATTCTTCTACCCCGGCTGTCTGGTTGGTGTGTGTGTGTGTGTGTGTGTGTGTGTGTGTGTGTGTGTGTGTGTGTGTGTGTGTGTGTGTGTGTGTGTGTGTGTGTGTGTGTGTGTGTGTGTGTTGACACAACACATTATCCTACTCCCCCAGCACAGACATAGACAGGCACACAGGCACAGGCACACACAGGCACACACACAGACTGACTCAGACACACACAGGCACACGCACACACATTTAGACACGCTGGTGGAGTATTTGGTGGAGCCATGTTGATCGCCAGAACCCCCTGGTTCTGCTGTGGTCTCCTGTTGAGATTCTGTGGTCTCCTGTTGAGCTGCCGTGGTCTCCTGTTGAGCTGCTGTGGTCTCCTGTTCAGCTGCTGTGGTCTCCTGTTCAGCTGCTGTGGTGTCCTGTTGAGCTGCTGTGGTCTCCTGTTGAGCTGCTATGGTCTCCTGTTGATCTGCTGTGTTCTCCTGTTGATCTGCTGTGGTCTGTTCAGCTGCTGTGGTCTCCTGTTGATCTGCTGTGGTCTCCTGCTGATCTGCTGTGGTCTGTTCAGCTGCTGTGGTCTCCTGTTGATCTGCTGTGGTCTGTTCAGCTGCTGTGGTCTCCTGTTGATCTGCTGTGGTCTCCTGTTGATCTGCTGTGGTCTCCTGTTGATCTGCTGTGGTCTCCTGTTGATCTGCTGTGGTCTCCTGTTGATCTGCTGTGGTCTCCTGTTGATCTGCCGTGGTCTCCTGTTGATCTGCTGTGGTCTCCTGTTGATCTGCTGTGGTCTCCTGTTCAGCTGCTGTGGTCTCCTGTTCAGCTGCTGTGTAAACACAAGAAGCAGAGAGCTGCAGCTCAGACAGTGCCTGTGTCTGACATGGCACCAACATATTCCCTATACGGTGCACTACTTTTTTTACTAGAGCCCTAATGAGGGGAATAGGGTGCCATTTGGAACATAGAGAATCATTGTACCATCTAAACCGCTGTGAAATATATTTTTCGTAAGCAACAATATAGTATTTTCAGCTGTTTGAAGCTGGTTTACAAAACTGAAAGTAAAAGAATGGGAAGCATAGAAATAGCACACATAGAACATATCTCCGTAGACTTGCTTTCAATGAGAATGACAGATCTATACATTTGGTTGGGTCACCCAAAAAGTTACATATTACAGCTTTAAGAGGCAAATATAAACTGACTTCAGCTTAATGTCTGTCACCTACTTCCTTCCCTGTCACCCAATTCCAGTTTACAGGAATCTCTCAATGTCCCTTTAATGGCATTTTGGCTATCTAGTTTCCCTTCTGTTTTTATGAACATAATCTCTTCTCACTCAATGCCCTCCTTTTACCCCTCTCTGTGGGCACGTCCCAAATGGCATCCTATTCCCGACAGTGCACTGCTTTTGACCAGTGCTCATAGCGTGCCATTTGAGATGCACACTCCTGTGTCCTACCTTCCTCCCCTGACTCACAGTAGGGCTGCTTAGGGAGAGATAGCACCTGCGGACACACACTACCTCCTTTAACAGCCCCTCACCTGGTAACCCGAGTACGCCCCCCACGCCAACCTCTTAAAGCTGACTTAAAGTAAAGAATACAGCCTCCGCTGTAACCTGATGCTCTGACTCTTCTTTCCCCTCTCCTGACCCACAGATACTCACAGGTGTATTTTTATATTTAACCTTTATTTAACTAGGAAAGTCATTTAAGAACAAATTCTTATTTAAAATGATGGCCTACCCCGGCGACGATGGGCCAATTGTGCGCCGCACTATCTGACTCCCAATCACGGCCGGATGTGATTCAGATTCGAACCAAGGCTTGAGTGACGCCTCTTGCACTGACATGCATTGCCTTCGACCACTGCACCACTCGGAAGCGGTCTAATCTAATGGCTGTAGATAACAACTGTGAGCCCCTACACACAAACCAGCACCCACTCACCTCACCTGGTTACCTGATCCCTCCACCCACGCCAACCAAACAGCCTTGCCAGGAACTGAGACCTTATACGGGTGGGAACAAGAGAGTGCTTCTGTAGAGACAGCTTCTGTAGAGACAGCTGCCCCACTGCACCGTAGCATCCTGCTCTTTCACCTTTCCACTCCTTTAAGTCTTTCACTCTACCTTTCCTCTTCCGCTCCCCCCTCTCCACCTTCTCCGTCCTCTCCCCCTCTCTTCCTCCCCCCTCTCCCCCCTCTCCCCCCTCTCTTCCTCCCCCCTCTCCGTCCTCTCCCCCCTCTCTTCCTCCCCCCTCTCCATCCTCTCCCCCCTCTCCACCTTCTCCGTCCTCTCCCCCCTCTCTTCCTCCCCCTCTCTCGAACCCTGCTGCTTCCCAGGTGGACGGGTCAGCTTCCTCTATTACTCCTTCACTACTACCTTCCTCTCCTCCCGCTCCTCACTCTCCACCCTCTCTTCACTCTCCTCCTTATACTCCTCCCTTCACTCCTCCTCCCCCTCCTCTCCTCACTCCTCCCCTCACTCCTCCTCCCTTCACTCCTCCTCCCCCTCCTCCCCTCACTCCTCCTCCCTTTACTCCTCCTCCTCCCTTCACTCCTCCTCCCCCTCCTCCCTTCACTCCTCCCCCTCACTCCTCCTCCCTTCACTCCTCCTCCCCCTCTCCTCACTCTCCTCCCTCTCTCCTTACTCCTCCTCCCCCACCTCCCTTCACTCCTCCCCCTCTCCTCTCTCCTCATCCCTATCCTCCCCTTACTCCTCCTTCCCCGCTTCTCACTCCTCCTCCCCCTCTCCTCACTCCTCCTCTCCTTACTCCTCCTCCCCCACCTCCCTTCACTCCTCCTCCCCCTCTCCTCTCTCCTCATCCCTGTCCTCCCTTTACTCCTCCTTCCCCGCTTCTCACTCCTCCTCCCCCTCTCCTCACTCCTCCTCCTCTCCCTCCCTTCACTCCTCCTCCCCCTCCCTTCATTCCTCCTCCCCCTTCTTCGTGGTCCCAGCCAGTAGCTCAGTTCCAGTGTTTATTTATCCAGAGTGAGGAGGTTGGGGAAGGACACAGTGGGAGGAGGTGGCCCTCCCTCCCTCACCCTGCTATTTAAAATTGGGTCACACCTCAAATTGTGTGAAAGAGAGTGAAAAGAAAAACACCCAAGTACCTCCTCCTCCTCCTCCTCCTAGGAGGACTGGATAATGTAGGAGGACTATAAAATGTAGGAGGACTAAAATGTAAGAGGACTAGATAATGCAGGAGGACTAGATAATGAAGGAGGACTAGATAATGTAGGGGGACTAGATAATGTAGGAGGACTAGATAATGTAGGAGGACTAGATAATGAAGGAGGACTAGGTCATGTAGAACGACTAAATAATGTAGGAGGACTAGATCATGAAGGAGGACTAGATCATGTAGAACACTAGATAATGTAGGGGGACTAGATAATGTAGGAGGACTAGATAATGAAGGAGGACTAGGTCATGTAGAACGACTAAATAATGTAGGAGGACTAGATAATGTAGGAGGACTAGATAATGAAGGAGGACTAGGTCATGTAGAACGACTAAATAATGTTAGAGGACTAGATAATGTAGGAGGACTAGATAATGAAGGAGGACTAGGTCATGTAGAACGACTAAATAATGTTAGAGGACTAGATAATGTAGGAGGACTAGATAAATGCGGTGGCAACCTCCTAACTGTCAAACTGTGTTTCTGGGGCAACAACTCAGGACTGATGAGCAGCCAACACCCTTACAGTAGGGATACTGACTGCATGGCCACAGTGTATTTGTATGGCAGGGAGTATGGATTTCCCCAATGCTGTATACTATGGATCATTTTTCATTACAAATGCATTATTAAAGGGATACTTTGGGATTTTGGCAATGAGGCCCTTTATTTACTTCCCCACAGTCAGATAAATATGTGGATACCATTTTCATGTCTCTGTGTCCAGTATGAAGGAAGTTAGAGGTAGTTTCTTGAGCCGATGTTAACTAGTGTTAGCGCAATGACTGGAAGTCTATGGGTATCTACTAGCATGCTAGCAAATACCCATAGACTTCCAGTAACTGTGCTAATGCTAGGGAGCATTGGCTGGCAAACCTAACTTCCTGGTATTTTTGGCTCAGAAAACTTGGGGAGGCCAAATAAAAACACCCTCAGCTGCCAGTTGGGGAACCCTGCCATAATATACTGTATATTTCCATATTCATCACAGGCATCCTGTATAATGTGTTTTCCTGTGAGGAATATACCAGATCAAAGTCAGCAGAGTGCATTCATCACAAGTAGAGACATATAGCATGTAACGGGGACAGCCCAGTAATTGCATTCAGTGGATCATAAAATTGCATGAATTGCATCATCCTTGCTATGATGAGGCGGGGAGAGATGCATTGTGCTCCGGGTTTGGATGTGCGGCTCGTTCCATTGCAGGCTGAGTTAATTAAAAATCAACAGGGCATTGTGATGCATCAACCCTACTGGACACAGGCGAGAGAGGAGAGAGCAGGGAGGATTTCAGGCCTGGTCGAAAGTACTGCACTACCTAGGGAATGTGGTACCATTGAGAACGTAGGCTTGGTGTTTTGATACGGATGCTTACTCTCCCGCCCACTTGGTGAGACCTCATTAATCACCAACGCTCTCATCTGTTTAAATAAGGTGGACACACCCGAAGTTTATGGTGGTTTACTCTGAGGATTATTTGAAGAGGGAAAGCTAAAATAGAATGAACCATTTCTGTAAATGTGTTTCTTTACTTGTTCAACAGTGGAGTCATCTCTGCAGGATGGATTTCAACTGACTAAGGAAATATATTCCACACCACACAGGACCATTGAAAACAAGCAGGCATGGAGTGGACGACATTGATTATTATGGTCATATTTATCCAATCAGTACTCTCCGGAAGGAAGCTTCCCGTACGTACTGTAAAGCTCTAAGATCAGCTTCCCCTTCCCCAATCCTAACCTTAATCATTAGTGGGGATCAGCGCCTTGGGGCAAATTCACCGTACTTCAACCAATAAGGATGTATTGTTACTGCTCATTGCGGTACTATGTGGATTATCAAATGATACCCATCCAAAACAAAGCATACATGTCTTTTACTAAAACCTTGTTTTTCTTCAACAAAAATACATGAATCAATGACTAGTCATTTACCATGCATGCAGGGTTAGCCAGTTATACATCAATGACTAGTCATTTACCATGCATGCTGGGTTAGCCAGTTATACATCAATGACTAGTCATTTACCATGCATGCAGGGTTAGCCAGTTATACATCAATGACTAGTCATTTACCATGCATGCAGGGTTAGCCAGTTATACATGAATCAATGACTAGTCATTTACCATGCATGCAGGGTTAGCCAGTTATACATCAATGACTAGTCATTTACCATGCATGCAGGGTTAGCCAGTTATACATCAATGACTAGTCATTTACCATGCATGCAGGGTTAGCCAGTTATACATCAATGACTAGTCATTTACCAAGCATGCAGGGTTAGCCAGTTATACATCAATGACTAGTCATTTACCATGCATGCAGGGTTAGCCAGTTATACATCAATGACTAGTCATTTACCATGCATGCAGGGTTAGCCAGTTATACATCAATGACTAGTCATTTACCATGCATGCAGGGTTAGCCAGTTATACATCAATGACTAGTCATTTACCAAGCATGCAGGGTTAGCCAGTTATACATCAATGACTAGTCATTTACCAAGCATGCAGGGTTAGCCAGTTATACATCAATGAGTCTATATCCCACGTAAACCACTGAAATTTATATTTTGCCTGCATATAAATAAATGCATTTCTAGTCATTGACCATACAGGGTGAGCCATTTATAGATACAGTATATTTAGGATATATATTAAATGTATCAAGTTGGTGTTTTCCATTTCTTTTCAGGATATGCAGAGAGTCGGGCAGGCCTAATGAGTTAGCTGGTGTCCCTCCTTTGCCCCACGCAGCGAAGCTCTGAACTCTCATTCTCAAGCTTGCCTCGCATGTTTTATTAATGGGTGACTCTGAGACAGGGACTGCGTCCCAAATGACACCCTATATAGTGCACTGCTTTTGAACAGAGTCCTATGGGTAGTGCTCTATAAAGGGAATAAGGTGCCATTTGGGACATATCCACAGATATGGACCTCCTTTTTCATAAACTTTTCTCCGTTAGCATGATCCTCCGACTGAGGCGTAAACAGTTTCATGGATTCAGTTCTCAGCCATTCTTGGCTCAGGATTGTTTTTATTATTACACCAATGAGCACATCAGATTCATTCATGATTTATGTGAGAGATTCATGCATGTATATTTAGAAATGTGCTTGAATGATAGGATGTTTAATAATTCATATTGATTTGGATTGGTTGGCGGTAACTCTACGCCATAAGGAGTGGTTTTGATCTTCATACCCAAACTCTGCATAGATGACATCATACAAATTACATAGAAGGCATCATACACATCACATAGATGACATCATACACATTACATAGATGACATCATACACATCACCGATGACATCATACAAATTATATACTGTAGAAGGCATCATACACATTACATAGATGACATCATACACATAGATGACATCATACACATCCTATACAGTGCATTCGGAAAGTATTCAGACCCCTTGACTTTTTCCACATTTTGTTACTTTACAGACTTTTTCTAAAATTGATTAAATAATTTTTTCCCCACATCAATCTACACACAATACCCCATAATTACAAAATAAAAAACGGAAATATCACATCAGATAACTATTCAGACCCTTTACTCAGTACTTAGCACTTTTGGCAGGGATTACAGCCTCAAGTCTTCTTGGGTATGACGCTATAAGGTTGGCACACCTGTATTTGGGGAGTTATTCCCATTCTTCTCTGCAGATCCTTTCAAGCTCTGTCAGGTTGGATGGGGAGCATCCCTGCACAGATATTTTCAGGTCTCTCCAGAGATGTTCGATTGGGCTTCAAGTCCGGGCTCTGGCTGGGCCACTCAAGGACATTCAGAGACTTGTCCCGAAGCCACACCTGCATTGTCTTGGCTGTGTGCTTAGGGTCGTTGTCCGGTTGGAAGGTTAACCTTCGCCCCAGTCTGAGATCCTGAGTGCTCTGGAGCAGGTTTTAATTAAGGATCTCTCTGTACTTTGCACCGTTCATGCCAGGTTTCCTCCAGACATGATGTCATTCAAGCCAAAGAGTTCAATCTTGGTTTCATCAGACCAGAGAATCTTGTTTTTAATGGCTTGAGAGTCCTTTAGGTGCCTTTTGGCAAACTCCAAGTGGGCTGTCATGTGCCTTTTCCTGAGGAGTAGCTTCGGTCTGGCCACTCTACCATAAACGCCTGATTGGTGGAGTACTGCAAAGATTATTGTCATTCTGGAAGGTTCTCCCATCCCCACAGAGGAAATCTGGAGCTCTGTCAGAGTGAACATCGGGTTCTTGGTCATCTCCCTGACGAGGGCCCTTCTCCCCAGATTGCACAGTAAGGCAGGCGGCCATATCTAGGAGTCTTGGTGGTTCCAAACTTCTTCCATTTAAGAATGATGGAGGCCACTGTGTTCTTGGGGACCTCCAATGCTGCAGAAATGTTTTGGTACCTTTCCCTAGATGGCAAACTCCAAGGGGGCTGTCATGTGCCTTTTCCTGAGGAGTGGCTTCCGTTTGGCCACTCTACCATAAAGGCCTGATTGGTGTAGTGCTGCAGAGATGATTGTCCAAGTTGTAGAAACATCTCAAGGATGATCAATGTGAACAGGATGCACCTGAGCTCAATTTCGAGTCTCATAGCAAAGGGTCTGAATACTTTTGTAAATAAGGATTTTCTGTTTTTTATTTGTAATAAATTTGTTACCATTTAAAAAAAAAAAAAATTCACTTTGTCATTATGGGGTATTGTGTGTAGATTTATGAGGGTGTCATGTTCTGACCTTAGTTCCTTTGTTTTGTATTTGTTTTAGTATGGTCAGGGCGTGAGTTGGGGTGGGCAGTCTGTGTGCGTTTTCTATGATTTGGTATTTCTGTGTTTGGCCTGGTATGGTTCTCAATCAGAGGCAGGTGTAGTTCTTTGTCTCTGATTGAGAATCATACTTAGGTAGCCTTTTCCCACCTGTGTTTCGTGGGTGATTATTTTCTGTTTTGTGTCTGCACCAGACAGAACTGTTTCGGTTTCATTTCGTTCTCTTTGTTGTTTTATTCTTTAGTGTTCTGAGTTATAATAAATATCATGAACACTTACCACGCTGCACATTGGTCCTCCGATCCTTCCTACTACTCCTCCTCGTCAGAATGCACTGTTAATGACATCATATCCATCATATAGATGACATTATATCCATTATATAGATGACATCATATCCATCATACAGTATAGATGACATCATATCCATCATATAGATGACATCATACACATCATACACAAACAAATGTACAGTGAACATACTGGCCTAATTCAGAAACGGTCATTTAGGTAACAATTTACATGACTTTGTCCTTACAGTGTGATTACGTGTTGTAACAACAATACTTGTAAAACAATACTCCATGGTAATTGGGATCTGTAATTACATACTTGCACTGCTACAGATTTTCTAGTGATAATTGACCACAGCCAATGTAAGTCAACTTGTGAATGGAGTTGATTTTGTCCATAGAAAACAGAGCACTGATTTGTGGGTAAAGTAGTAATATGTTTTACCCGTCTAGCTACCATACCCAATGTGTTTAACCACAACTTCTAACCAAACATCAACTCGGAGCCATTTGTTTTCATTACTAAATGCCTTGACACATGCGCTGTGAATAAATCTAAATCCAATCCAGCATCCTTCCTGCCAGACGCCCACTTGTTTCTTTGTCATTTTTTACTAGACATTTAATAAAACAAAGGATTCTCAGCAACCTTTGAGTGTTGCAATTTCCATGGCAACTGCATGGATTGTGGCACCGCTGAATTCCATATTTCCTAATGAAGAGGGGCAAAGCTTAGTTGGCCTTGAAGAATACTAAGTCTTGCACAATGGGAGGAGCACAATGTATCATGTACATACAGGTGTAGGGTCTTAATTTGATCACTCTTTTGTTGCTGAGAAGTTTTCTGCCTCGCAGGAAATGCAGATGAGCTTTGTGATTTACATAAATTTACTGAAAACCTGTTTAACACACGGTTATGTTAACAGTATTGCGCTTTCATGTATCCTACTTTTGGCCAGCTAATAGCATAACCACCGATCAAACAACCTTATGGAATAAATGTTCAAATCCTGTTGCTGCAGGATTATTTTTGCTGTGACAATATAGATCAAATTCAGATCCTACATCTGTACAATGTGCATTTTATCGGTTTTTTTCTGTGGCACAAAATCCCAAGCTAAGATACATGGATTAAATTCAACTGCTGATGTTAGCAAACAAAGCATTGAGTGAAGGTGTGTGGTAGAATAATGGCAGCGTTCAGAGTGCTAGATGACGGTCAAACTGTAGACCGGCCATCTTTGTGCACTTCCACTATTCAAATTGTAGTCATTTAAAAAGCAAAGGCAGCGAGATGGGAGTATTTCATATCCATAAGCACTATAGAAAGTTGATACAAATAACCCTTATTGGGTTTGAGTCAATGAGTAGTGTAGCTCAGCAAAACGTTGGTTTGCCTCGTGACAAGGCTGCCGACCATCGGTCTATTGCTTTTACATTTCAAGTCTAGCTGGAGGATGATTTAAAGAGCCAAGTAATGACTGGTTTTAACAGTCAACTCTATGCCCAGGCGATCTGTTTAGTCGATGAAGGAAAGGAAAATGACCCTGCTTTACAGTCTGTTGGCATCTCTATGTAGAACTTAAACCTAAAGGAATTACAGGACCTGATTAATGACACTACTTTAGGTGCCATTCACAGCTGTCAAACAACCCCCCCCCCCCCCCCCCCCAGGTTGCACACTTTATGTTTTCCCCTTAGCACTCCACAGCTGATTCAAATAACCAACTCATCATCAAGCTTTGATCATTTGAATCAGCTGTGTAGTGCTACAGTAGGGCACAACTAAAACGTGCACCAAGGGGGGGCCCAGGACCGCTTCAGTGGGTACTAGTCTTTTGGACAAAATTCAATTTTTTGTATTGAATTTTTCTTGTCCAAAATAAAAACAAGACATTCTTATATTCAATAACTGGTTACCAGGTTAAGTCCAAACATATGAGTTATTATGTAATTGCGTTTAACACTGCATTCATTGTTGTGTCAAGTACATTTTTGAAATGATGGATTTGATTTATCCTTGAATCTCAGTTGATGAATAGGGTCCCTTAGCATATTACATTCTACATCAGAGAGTGGTTTCCAAATGGTGCATGTCAAATGGCATTCTATTCACTACATATTGTAGTCTACTACTTTTGACTCCTATGGACCCTGGTCCAAAGTGAAGCACTATACATGCCAAGGGAAAAGGGTACCATTTGGAACTCAACCAAACGGGTAAGGAGGCAATCCAGCAATTAAAAGATAAAATCCGTCACCATGGATACCTGGCAGAGATCAACCGCTGTCTCAAAAGAGTGAGGATGTTTCTAGAATCCATTAGGTATGATGATGTACAGTATCATCAACCATTCTATTACGAGGCATGCCTGTATCTCAGGAGCTTGTTAGAAATGAAGAAGGCCTACTATGAGCTCAGCCCAAGAACACAGTGAACACACAACACATTAATTGAGGCAGGACGTTCACCATCTAGGCCTAAAATTCCCCGTATGCAGTGTCACAAAAGTTCTACAATGCACCAGAAGCACCAGCAGCACCAGAAGCACCAGCAGCACCAGAAGCACCAGCAGCACCAGCAGCGCCAGAAGCACCAGCAGCACCAGAAGCACCAGCAGCACCAGCAGCACCAGAAGCACCAGCAGCACCAGAAGCACCAGCAGCACCAGAAGCACCAGCAGCACCAGCAGCGCCAGAAGCACCAGCAGCACCAGCAGCACCAGCAGCACCAGAAGCACCAGAAGCACCAGCAGCACCAGCAGCACCAGCAGCACCAGCAGCACCAGAAGCACCAGAAGCACCAGCAGCACCAGAAGCACCAGACGCACCAGAAGCACCAGCAGCACCAGAAGCACCAGCAGCACCAGCAGCACCAGAAGCACCAGAAGCACCAGAAGCACCAGCAGTACCAGCAGCACCAGCAGCACCAGAAGCACCAGAAGCACCAGAAGCACCAGAAGCACCAGAAGCACCAGCAGCACCAGAAGCACCAGAAGCACCAGAAGCACCAGCAGCACCAGCAGCACCAGCAGCACCAGAAGCACCAGAAGCACCAGAAGCACCAGCAGCACCAGCAGCACCAGAAGCACCAGAAGCACCAGAAGCACCAACTGAAGCACTTTCACTTCTGTTCCATAATTAAATCTCTAGATAACATGTAAAAAAAATAAAAGAAATCGGAAATCCATATCTGGGCTGTGTATCTAAACGGATTACAGTATGGTTCGGTATCCAAACTCTGATTTCCCCCTTCAAACAGGATTACCTGCCAATCAGTGCTGTGTGAAGTCATCCGATTTCATTTTTATTAGAGATGAGAAGTATTGAACATGGAAGATTAAGGTCAGAAGGGGTTTAGACTGGCAGCACTGCTGTATTTTCTACATGGTTCGGCCTATTTTCTCTTGTAATGTGTCCATGAGACAGTTTTGCCACGTGACTCTACATTCTAAAAGCATTCTGCCATTTAAAGTGTTGAATCATTACTCATGTTCCAGGGGTGGACTGGGAGCAGAAAACAACCGTGGCCTGTCTAACACACCAGACCATTTTCCCCTTGAGGTCCCCACACCAGACCATTTGTTCCATTGAGGTCCCCACACCAGACCATGTGTTCCCTTGATGTCCCCACACCAGACCATTTTTCCCTTAAGGTCCCCACACCAGACCATTTTCCCCTTGAGGTCCCCACACCAGACCATTTGTTCCCTGGAGGTCCCCACACCAGATCGTTTGTTCCCTTGAGGTCCCCACACCAGACCATTTGTTCCCTGGAGGTCCCCACACCAGATCGTTTGTTCCCTTGAGGTCCCCACACCAGACCATTTGTTCCCTGGAGGTCCCCACACCAGACCATTTTTCCCCTTGAGGTCCCCACACCAGACCACTTTTCCCCTTGATGTCCCCACACCAGACCATTTTTCCCTTAAGGTCCCCACACCAGACCATTTTCCCCTTGAGGACCCTATTAATAGCCAAACAAACAAACAATTTCAACCAGCCTATCTGACATTTGCCAGAGTTGCTCTATGGCCAGTCCGTCTCTGGCATGTGGTCTAGCAAAGGGTCAATATATATATATATATTCCAATGTGACTTGTACATTCTTAAAAACATCTCTTCTATGTGCCAGCAGTGAAACTCTTTTATCGTCAATATCTCCATTGCTCATGTGAAAAAGCTGTCTCCTAACATCAAATAATAACATCATAACCAAGTATATTTTTTACTGCCCAGGGTATTAGAAAAAAAACCTAAAGCCACAATTAGAGGGAATCGACCAAGACACTTCACAGCTAAATTAGACGTAAAAGTGAAAGCTCCACATAACATAGATAACTCTACCACGTTAATAAGATGTGGGATCTGTTTCTGAAATCTCTTTGAAGAAATAATAGTGTGTAATTTGGCATGGCAGAGGGCCTCTTTGAACTCGAAGGAACCTTCTACGGTATATTCTGAAGGGCAGCAGAATCAAATGTCCTGAGGGAGCAGACTTTGCAATCAATGCAGCTCTATAACCGAACACAAAGAATAGTGCCTAAAGGAAACTGTATGCAGCCATAATTACAGGGGAATAACAACACCCGGACCTGTTCTGATGGGTACGGCATCTATATTAGGACATTGTCAGTTGATGTGTCTGTCCATACATTCCATCTCCTGACAATTCATTATATCTCTTCAGCATTGGCATGGATTAGAGCCATATCCACTGGCATAAACATCTGACCACAACAATAACAGTTGTAGCTGTACAACAGACATGCATGCTTCAACTACATCAGTCAAATGGACGTGCTTGATATAGCTTTGCACTGTTTTAGAGGCTACTCCATTGGGTCTATTGTACTGGGCAAAGTAAATCAAGCACACCTCAAGTATTTGAAAGTATGTTATATTTGTTTTGTCCCAGGTCTAAGACTGTCCTCCTATATCCTTAGCATTGGCTCATGTTGCACAAAGAGTGGAGACATTTCCGATTCCATGAAAATTTGACCACAACAATAATTCTATTACATAGTCAACCCAGGTTCGTTCTCATGGGCAGATCAACTTCATTTGCTCAAGCTGAAAACAGCCACCGAGTTGCCTTGGCCTGCTTGCTGTCTCTGGCAGACTTTGACGTCCAGAACTTATTTTAGACACTGACCTAACGCATGCCAAAGGAGGAAGAGAGACCCACAAGTCTAAACTGTACCCTACTATTTTGCAACTTTCTCTTCCTCGGTCCCAAGAATTATAGTAACAGCATCTGAGTCACTGGGGCACAGGGAATCTCACACCCCCCCCCCCCCTACCATTGGAGCACTTGCTTCCTGGGCTGCCTCCCAAATGGCCCCTATTCCCTAGAAAGTGCACAATTTATGACCATGCCCTTGAGCCCATAGGGCCCTGGTCAAAGGTAGTGCACTATATAGAGAGTAGGGTGCCATTTGGTGTGGCACCTTACTGTGTGGCACCATAGGATATAGCCATTAGGTACAGCAGGAGTGTTGGTTCCTCATCCTCTATAAATACTATGTTACAGGCACAGCCGAGCATGGTGCTGACACCATCCACTTTCCCCAAGAGAGATTACACTTCCCTTCTAGGACACAGAATGGGAGAATGGACACGCGCCTGCACACACACACACACACACACACACACACACACACACACACACACAGAGGACTTCTGCCAGTAGAGTGAGTGGTAATCCTCACTGATCATGAAGGGCTGTGATGAATGCAGCCAGCTGCAGATGAATGGTCCAGTGGTTTCTCTGGCAGTTGAGTCATCATCTGGCGACTAAAGACTTGTACACACACTCCGAATATATTTGAACAGAATCAAAACACACACACGCACATATACACGCACACACACACACACACACTAGAATATCACACATATTTGCACACTAGCAGCTCCATATCATGTGTCCCTGTTGTCATAGCTACATTTGAAAGGTTGAATGAGGGTACAGTATGTAACACACACAAACCCTCTATCTCACACACACACACACACACACACACACACACACACACACACATACACACACACACACACACACACACACACACACACACACACACACACACACTCCCACCAGTAGGTTGAAAACAAATGATCAGAAATACAAAGTGGGGATTATTGTTAGGATCATGCTCGACGCAGTGGACATACAGTACCAGTCAAACGTTTGGACACACCTACTCATTCAAGGTTTCTTTATTTTTACTATTTTCTACATTGTAGAATAATAGTGAAGACATCAAAACTATGAAATAACACATATGGAATCCTGTAGTAACCAAAACAGTGTTAAACAAATCAAAATATATCTTATATTTGAGATTCTTTTGACTAGGGGGCAGTATTTTAATTTTTGGAAAAATAACGTTCCCGTAGTAAACGGGATATTTTGTCAGGACAAGATGCTAGAATATGCATATAATTGACAGCTTAAGATAGAAAACACTCTAAAGTTTCAAAAACTGTAAAGATATTGTCTGTGAGTATAACAGAACTGATATTGCAGGCGAAAGCCTGAGAAAAATCCATTCCGGAAGTGCCTCATGTTTTGAAAGCGCTGCGTTCCAATGAGTCCCTATTGAGCAGTGAATGAGCTATCAACCAGATTACCTTTTCTCCGTATTCCCCAAGGTGTCTACAGCATTGTGACGTAGTTTACGCATTCATGTTGAAAAACTGGCGCAACTGGTCACCTGATGCTCCCAGAGTGATTCTCGCGTAAAATACAGAGGTAGCCATTATTCCAATCGGTCCTACTGAAAAACCAATTGTCCCGGTGGATATATTATCGAATAGATATTTGAAAAACACCTTGAGGATTGATTATAAACAACGTTTGCCATGTTTCTGTCGATATTATTGAGCTAATTTGGAATATTTTTTGCCGTTTTCGTGACTGCAATTTCCGGGCGATTTCTCAGCCAAACGTGAAGAACAAACGGAGCTATTTCGCCTACAAAAATAATATTTTTGGAAAAAAGGAACATTGGCTATCTAACTGGGAGTCTCGTGAGTGAAAACATCCGAAGCTCATCATAGGTAAACAATTGAATTTGATTGCTTTTCTGATTTCTGTGACCAAGTTACCTGCTGCTAGCTGGACAAAATGCTATGCTAGGCTATGCCAGTTAAGAACAAATTCTTATTTACAATGATGGCCTACTGGGGAACGGTAGGTTTACTGCCTTATTCAGTGGCAGAACAACAGATTTTTACCTTGTCAGCTCGGGGATTCAATCCAGCAACCTTTCGGTTACTGGCCCAATGTTTTAACCACTAGGCTACCTGCCACCCTAAATAAGCAAACAGAAACGACAGACCATCATTACTTTAAGACATGAAGGTCAGAACATTTTTAAAGTTTATTCAAGTGCAGATGCAAAAACCATCAGGCGCTATGATGAAACTGTCTCTCATGAGGACCACCAGAGAAAAGGAAGACACAGAGGTACCTCTGCTGCAGAAGATAAGTTCATTAGAGTTACCTCTGCTGCAGAGGATCATTTCATTACAGTTCCCTATGCTGCAGAGAATAAGTTCATTAGAGTTACCTCTGCTGTAGAGGATAAGTTCATTAGAGTTACCTCTGCTGCAGAGGATAAGTTCATTACAGTTACCTCTGCTGCAGAAGATAAGTTAATTAGAGTTACCTCTGCTGCAGAGGATAAGTTCATTACAGTTACCTCTGCTGCAGAGAATAAGTTCATTAGAGTTACCTCTGCTGTAGAGGATAAGTTCATTAGAGTTACCTCTGCTGCAGAGGATAAGTTCATTACAGTTACCTCTGCTGCAGAGGATAAGTTAATTAGTTACCTCTGTGGCAGGGGATAAGTTCATTAGAGTTACCTCTGCTGTAGAGGATAAGTTCATTAGAGTTACCTCTGCTGTAGAGGATAAGTTCATTAGAGTTACCTCTGCTGCAGATGATAAGTTCATTACAGTTACCTCTGCTGCAGAGAATAAGTTCATTAGAGTTACCTCTGCTGTAGAGGATAAGTTCATTATAGTTACCTCTGCTGTAGAGGATAAGTTCATTAGAGTTACCTCTGCTGTAGAGGATAAGTTCATTAGAGTTACCTCTGCTGCAGAGGATAAGTTCATTAGAGTTACCTCTGCTGCAGAGGATAAGTTCATTACAGTTACTTCTGCTGCAGAGGATAAGTTCATTAGTTACCTCTGTGGCAGGGGATAAGTTCATTAGAGTTACCTCTGCTGCAGAAGATAAGTTCATTAGAGTTACCTCTGCTGTAGAGGATAAGTTCATTACAGTTACCTCTGCTGCAGAGGATAAGTTCATTAGAGTTACCTCTGCTACAGAGGATAAGTTCATTAGAGTTACCTATGCTGCAGAGGATCATTTCATTACAGTTCCCTCTGCTGCAGAGGATAAGTTCATTAGAGTTACCTATGCTGCAGAGGATCATTTCATTACAGTTCCCTCTGCTGCAGAGAATAAGTTCATTAGAGTTACCTCTGCTGCAGAGGATAAGTTCATTACAGTTCCCTCTGCTGCAGAGAATAAGTTCATTAGAGTTACCTCTGCTGCAGAGAATAAGTTCATTACAGTTCCCTCTGCTACAGAGGATAAGTTCATTAGAGTTACCTCTGCTACAGAGGATAAGTTCATTAGAGTTACCTCTGCTACAGAGGATAAGTTCATTAGAGTTACTTCTGCTGTAGAGGATAAGTTCATTACAGTTACCTCTGCTGCAGAGAATAAGTTCATTACAGTTACCAGCCTCAGAAATTGCAGCCCAAATAAATGCTTCACATAGTTCAAGTAACAGACACATCTCAACATCAACTGTTCAGCGGAGACTGCGTGAATCAGGCCTTCATGGTCAAATTGCTGCAAAGAAACCACTACTAAAAGACACCAATAATAAGAAGAGACTTGCTTCGGCCAAGAAACATGAGCAATCGACATTAAACTGGTGGAAATCTGTAATTTGGTCTGATGAGTCCAAATTTGAGATTTTTGGTTCCAACTGCTGTGTGTCTTTGTGAGACGCAGAGTAGGTGAACGAATGATCTCTGCATGTGTGGTTCCCACCGTGAAGCATGGAGGAGGGGGTGTGATGGTGTGGGGGCAGGGTTGGGTAGGTTACTTTCTAAATGTAATCCGTCTCAGTTACTAGTTAGTTACCTGTCCAAAATTGTAATCAGTAATGTAACTTTTGCATAACCCAAACTCAGTAACGTAATCTGATTACATTCCGTTACTTTTAGATGACTTTCCCCTTGACTGGGATCCGCACTATGCAGCTGTTGCAAGAGGGCATTTTGACTGGCTGTCCACTGGTTTCAAAAACAATGGCTGTTCACAAATGATTGATAGTCAGCTTAAACATCTTGAATTCAACCATTATTGGGTTCAAATGCACACTCAGCCGTCCACAACAACCACAATCCGTATGGTGCAAATAGCTAAATGAGATATCAGCAGTGTGATTCACATCAATGCGCTATATAGATACAAATAATGAGTGATATCCGT
Organism: Oncorhynchus mykiss; assembly: GCF_013265735.2. NCBI lineage: Eukaryota > Metazoa > Chordata > Actinopteri > Salmoniformes > Salmonidae > Oncorhynchus > Oncorhynchus mykiss. Next base: position 69,563,606 of record NC_048579.1, read on the forward strand.
ATCACCGTAGACTACACCACTGCTGTCATCCTTACCTCCAAATGTTTATTCAAGTTGGATAATCTTTAATGCCGACAGCAGTCGCACCATTGGAAGACATAGCTTGGACTGTAGCCTACAAAAGCCTATTCCTGCTCTTTTCCCGCGATCCATCAAACCCATTTTTGGTGTCATCATAACAGCTTTTAACAGGACAATGACCCAACACACCTCCAGGTTGTGTAAGGGCTATTTGACCAAGAAGGACAGTGATGGAGATCTGCATCAGATGACCTGGCCTTCACAATCACCCGACCTCAACCCAATCGAGATGGTTTGTGATGAGTTGGACCACAGAGTGAAGGAAAAGCAGCCAACAAGTGCTCAGCATATGTGGGAACTCCTTCAAGACAGTTGGAAAAGCATTTCCAGGTGAAGCTGGTTGAGAGAATGCCAAGAGTGTGCAAAGCTGTCATCAAGGCAAAGGGTGGTTATTTTGAAGAATCTCAAATATAACACTTGTTTGGTTACTACATGATTCCATATGTGTTATTTCATAGTTTTGATGTCTTCGCTATTATTCTATAGTAAACATAAAGAAAAACACTTGAATGAGTAGGTGTGTCCAGATTTTTGACTGGTACTGTATTTCCAATTTGCCAGTGTCTGTCACGTTCTGACCTTTATTTCCTTTGTTTTGTCGTTATTTAGTATGGTCAGGGCGTGAGTTGGGGTGGGCAGTCTATGTTTGTTTTTCTATGATTTTGGGATTTCTATGTTTCCGCCTAGTATGTTTCTCAATCAGAGGCAGGTGTCATTAGTTGTCTCTGATTGAGAATCATACTTAAGTAGCCTGGGTTTCACTGTTTGTTTGTGGGTGATTGTCTATGTTAGTTGCTTGTGTCAGCACAGTTCTCATTATAGCTTCACGGTCGTTATTTCGTTTATTGTTTTGTATAGTTTGTATTCAGTGTTCAGTGCTTTCTTTTATTAAAAAATCATCATGAACACATACCACGCTGCGCTTTGGTCCGCTTCATACGACGATCGTGACAGTGTCACAGAGCTTATTTGAATGAATGCTAGAACTGTTTACGTTGTGTGTTAGTAGTCTCCTGGTACAATGGACACATTGTATTCTGAGGCCAAACCAGGGTTCTCTTGAGCAATGATGACACTCTGTGATTGATGTGTCTTTTGAAATCACTACATCCTCATGACATGTATTGCACATGCTCTACTGATCTAAAGAAAGGGTTGTGGCCATACTGGTGTCTCAGTGGAGTGTGTGTGTGTGTGTGTGTGTGCGTGTGTGTGTGTGTGACAGCCTTAATCAAAAGTTGATGAGAGAACAGACAGATGCTGTAATATACAGCACACTGTGCAATAAAGCTATAAACTATTAACGCCATAGCCTTCATGTAAAGAGAATATCTGATTCCCCAACACTTCATGTTGCCTGTGGGGAGACAGCCCATTCCTTTGGAGGAGCAAGACTTTGGTGTTTCAAAAGGAATGAATGAAAAATATTGTTGCTGAGCAGACACTGCACATCGTAGTTACAACTCAACACGATCTACTCAAACATCTAAAGAAAGAAAAACCTCAAGCACCAGAGAGGAAGAAAACAAGCTCCTACTACTTCATGCAGATTGGAGTTTTTCTTCCTTCTTGTTCCGAGCTCTACCTCGAGGGCAGAAACATATGTGATTGGTTACGTTTAGGCTAGAAATGTGATTGGTTAAGATTAGGCAAGTAGCCTAATCCCAATTCCCCTCCCTCAGCTCTTTCCCAAAACAAGTGGTGGGGTGACTGTTTTGTTGTTTTCCGAATGCCAAATTGCCCCTTTATGTTTTTTCTTTCTGTAGGTGATTTTTTGAAATAAGGAAAACTCCACAGTCTCCATGACAGAGAGACATGTCTTATTCTACACTGACTCGTCGCCACAGCAACTTCCTCAACGCTAGGGTTCATTAGGAGTCTACAGGGGGCCATTTGTCTTGTGTGGCAGGTTGCCTTTTACACTGGAGTGCTACAGGGAGACAGGGCTGTCCACTCTGAATGTGTTCCATACTGGCACCCTATTCCCTATTCCCTACTTTTGACCAGGGCTCATAGGGCTCGAAGTCAAGAGTAGTGCACTATATAGGGACTAGGGTGCCGTTTGGGACGTACCCACTGTGTTTGACATCACAGCAGCGTAATGGATGTTATTGGAGGGCTAATGTTTGGCTGGTGTGCATGTGGGGCTCAATGACTCCTTTCACAAACAAGTGGCCAGAGGGAAGGAGACCAGACCAGAGAGTTATCCTAAGCTTGTTTTCGGATTCTTGCTGGAGTACAAGCCCTCAAATTCATATACATGCACATATGTAAGCACACACACACACACAGCTGCGATGGTATCTTCTAGGAAGAAATGCTATCTAAATGCAATCCATTATTTATCTCATAATCAAACACTAGAATGAGACTAATGGAGCAGAATTGGACAGACTTGGACTCAAAATATGAGACTTCACACAGCAACTTCACAGTATGTCACCTCCACCACACCTTTCTGACATAAACGTGAACGGGAGCTTAATATCATCCTCATTCCAATGGCAGCCTGCCTCACTTCACAAGCAGCACAATGTCAATTACTGAGCCTTGGAGTTTACAGCAGGGAGAGGAGAGGCCATTTGAGGAGCAGCTTCTTGGCAATATAAACAGTAGCAGTGTCCGTTTGATGTGTTTTATCCACTGCCAGGTGCCTTTGTGCCAGCCAGCAGCCCCAGCCAATTAGATACTATAGCTTTGGGGGATAATCACATCCAACGCCCACTGCACACTGTTAAAATGACTCCTTGAGTTGCCAACACCCATTGCACACTGTTAAAATGACTCCTTGAGTTTCCAACTTTAGTTGCTTCTGAGTTGCCATCTGTCAAAAAATACATGTTTTTATGTCTTTGCGATTAAATGTTTGGTGTGGCGTAATGAATCACAATTCAGTGAAATTTAAGTCTTATTAAAACCTTTTATTTGGCAGGAGTTAATTAGACAAGACCCTCTGGTAATGGTCGTTCATTTTGGAAGTTGTTCTTAGTGTGGGATTTCCAGCAGGGAATGTTCTAGGGAAAGTAGGAGTACTTAGCTACCGTCACTGGCACTCAATGTGAATATGTAAAATGGACTTAGTCAGGCTTTATGAATATGGGCTCCAAGTCCGTCTTTATGGAGATCAGCTTAAAGTCAGGCCTTATGGAGATGAGCTTAAAGTCAAGCTTTATGGAGATGAGCTTAAAGTCAGGCTTTATGAATATGGGCTCCAAGTCAGGCTTTATGGAGATGAGCTTAAAGTCAGGCGTTATGGAGATAAGCTTAAAGTCAGTCTTTATGGAGATGAGCTTAAAGTCAGGCTTTATGAATATGGGCTCCAAGTCAGGCTTTATGGAGATAAGCTTAAAGTCAGGCTTTATGAATATGGGCTCCAAGTCAGGCTTTATGGAGATGAGCTTAAAGTCAGGCTTTATGAATATGGGCTCCAAGTCAGGCTTTATGGAGATGAGCTTAGTCAGGCTTTATGGAGATAAGCTTAAAGTCAGGCTTTATGGAGATCAGCTTAAAGTCAGGCTTTATGAATATGGGCTCCAAGTCAGGCTTTATGGAGATGAGCTTAAAGTTAGGCGTTATGGAGATGGGCTTAAAGTCAGGCTTTGTGGAGATCAGCTTAAAGTCAGGCTTTATGAATATGGGCTCCAAGTCAGGCTTTATGGAGATGAGCTTAAAGTCAGGCTTTATGAATATGGGCTCCAAGTCAGGCTTTATGGAGATAAGCTTAAAGTCAGGCTTTATGGAGATGGGCTTAAAATCAGGCTTTATAGAGATGGGCTTAAAGTCAGGCTTTATGGAGAAGAGCTTAAAGTCAGGCGTTATGGAGATGGGCTTAAAGTCAGGCTTTATGGAGATCAGCTTAAAGTCAGGCGTTATGGAGATGGGCTTAAAGTCAGGCTTTATAGAGATGGGCTTAAAGTCAGGCTTTATGAATATGGGCTCCAAGTCAGGCTTTATGGAGATAAGCTTAAAGTCAGGCTTTATGGAGATGAGCTTAAAGTCAGTCTTTATGGAGATCAGCTTAAAGTCAGGCTTTATGGAGATGAGCTTAAAGTCAGGCTTTATGGAGATGAGCTTAAAGTCAGGCGTTATGGAGATGGGCTTAAAGTCAGGCTTTATAGAGATGGGCTTAAAATCAGGCTTTATAGAGATGGGCTTAAAGTCAGGCTTTATGGAGATGAGCTTAAAGTCAGGCGTTATGGAGATGGGCTTAAAGTCAGGCTTTATGGAGATCAGCTTAAAGTCAGGCGTTATGGAGATGGGCTTAAAGTCAGGCTTTATAGAGATGGGCTTAAAGTCAGGCTTTATGAATATGGGCTCCAAGTCAGGCTTTATGGAGATGAGCTTAAAGTCAGGCTTTATGAATATGGGCTCCAAGTCAGGCTTTATGGAGATAAGCTTAAAGTCAGGCTTTATGGAGATGAGCTTCAAGTCAGGCTTTATGGAGATGAGCTTAAAGTCAGGCGTTATGGAGATGGGTTTAAAGTCAGGCTTTATAGAGATGGGCTCCAAGTCAGGCTTTATGGAGATGAGCTTAAAGTTAGGCGTTATGGAGATGGGCTTAAAGTCAGGCTTTATGGAGATGGGCTTAAAGTCAGGCTTTATGAATATAGGCTCCAAGTCAGGTTTTATGGAGATGAGCTTAAAGTCAGGCTTTATGAATATGGGCTCCAAGTCAGGCTTTATAGAGATAAGCTTAAAGTCAGGCGTTATGGAGATGGGATTAAAGTCAGGCGTTATGGAGGTGGGCTTAAAGTCAGGCTTTATAGAGATGGGCTTAAAGTCAGGCTTTATGGAGATGAGCTTAAAGTCAGGCTTTATGAATATGGGCTCCAAGTCAGGCTTTATGGAGATAAGCTTAAAGTCAGGCTTTATGGAGATGAGCTTAAAGTCAGGCTTTATGGAGATCAGCTTAAAGTCAGGCTTTATGGAGATGAGCTTAAAGTCAGGCTTTATGGAGATGAGCTTAAAGTCAGGCGTTATGGAGATGGGCTTAAAGTCAGGCTTTATAGAGATGGGCTTAAAGTCAGGCTTTATGGAGATAAGCTTAAAGTCAGGCGTTATGGAGATGGGCTTAAAATCAGGCTTTATAGAGATGGGCTTAAAGTCAAGCTTTATGGAGATGAGCTTAAAGTCAGGCGTTATGGAGATGGGCTTAAAGTCAGGCTTTATGGAGATCAGCTTAAAGTCAGACGTTATGGAGATGGGCTTAAAGTCAGGCTTTATAGAGATGGGCTTAAAGTCAGGCTTTATGGAGATGGGCTTAAAGTCAGGCTTTATGGCAAAGTATAATATCAGGCAGAGAATGTTAAGACTGCTAGGGAAGGGAGGTCTGGCTTAATTTGAGAAGTATTTAACTCAAAACCCTACAAAGATATCATAATGTGCCCTGTCTGGCACCGGGTAATGGTGCTACTTAACGCCATTTTCAGACGATCAAATATTTTAAGAGAAAACACTCCTGCTTTTACCATTACTTGACCACGCACATGAGGCAGACACGGCAGCATAGCGGTTAGATGGCGCTCGCTGGCACAAATTTGAAGTGCATCCCTGATGAGGTCAGCCAGTGGAGACACGGGAGGGTTGTGTCACTATGTGTCACCTCTGTAATTGCATCTCGATCCCCCTGCGGGTATTGATTTGGAAATCCTTTCATGTAATAACTGGTTTCTCTTTCCATCTAGTCTGCTAGCCATTGGTTAGCCTGGGTACCAGTCTGTTTGTGCCATCATGCCACTCATGCCGAAAGTCCTCCATTCTCCTCAAGCTCATTAATGACAGAATGTTTGCCAAATGGCAGGAATGTTTGGCATGATATGATAGCACAAACTTATCTGGGACCAGGCTAGGCATTGGTGGTCTGGAACACAAAACATGGACTTCACAATCACATGAAGTCTAATGAATTCTAATTATAACTCCAATGTGTATAGCTAGGACAATGAATCGCTTTGTTACCAAGTCCTCTTTTCTATAAACACAGAATGGGCATCAGTTACCAGGCCTAGAACTGAATACTATATACTGTAGTCTGGAAAGTTGGGGTGACTGTCTATAAAAAGCCTTCATGGAGCTCTCTGCACAGTTGACTATAACATCAGATACATGGAAGCGGAGTCCAAAATGCCAGTCTATTCCTTATGTGATGCACTACTTTTGACCAGGGCCTATAGGGCTTTGGTCAAAAGTAGTGGACTATATAGGGAATAGGGTGACATTTAGTACGCTAGCAGAGGCAGTAGGGGTTGTATGAAATCGTACAGACATTGACCAGATGGTCTAACTCTCTGTCAACTGGCAGTCAGTATTCTAATTATTATGCATATGGAGAGAGACTCGTCTTTGAATACATCTCTGTGGCTGACATAGCCTGAGGCAAGGCCACACTATGCCATGTCCAACACAGCAACATGGAGACATTGAGCACAAAGGGGCCCAAACACGTACACACACGCATGCACACACACACACACACAAACACACACACACACAAGCCCCCCTGCCCCACACACACAAATCAAATCAATCTTTATGTATGTAGTACATTTCAGACATGGATGAAATGCAAAGCACTTCACAGGATTAAAAATAAAAATAAATATTTACTATACAACAAACATAAGAGGATAAAAAACTATAGAATAACAATAAAAACTGAAAGACTATAAGGCACCCGAAGGAAAAGCAAGTGATTTAAGATCTCTTTTAAATACCATGTCCACAGTTTCGGCCCTCCTCAGGCTCTCTGGCAGGCTTTTCCAGAGGCTGGGGGCATAATAACTAAAGACTGCCTCTCCATGCCTCTTAGTCCACACACACACACAAAAAAGCCATGTTACTGACCATCACTGACCATTTCGAATCCCACCGTACCTTCTCTGCTGTGCAATCCGGTTTCCGAGCTGGTCACAGGTGCACCTCCGCCACGCTCAAGGTACTAAACGATATCATAACCGCCATTGATAAAAGACAGTACTGTGCAGCTGTCTTCATCAACCTGGCCAAGGCTTTCGACTCTGTCAATCACCGCATTCTTATCGGCAGACTCAAACAGCCTTGGTTTCTCAAATGACTGCCTCGCCTGGTTCACCAACTACTTCTCAGATAGAGTTCAGTGTGTCAAATCGGAGGGCCTGTTGTCCTATGGCAGTCTCTATGGGGGTACCACAGGGTTCAAATCTCGGGCCGACTCTTTTCTCTGTATATGTCAATGATGTCGCTCTTGCTGCGGGTGATTCCCTGATCCACCTCTACGCAGACGACACCATTCTGTATACATCTGGCCCTTCTTGGACACTGTGTTAACAAACCTCCAAACGCGCTTCAATGCCATACAACACTCCTTCCGTGGCCTCCAACTGCTCTTAAATGCTAGCAAAACTAAATGCATGCTCTTCAACCGATCGCTGCCAGCACCCGCCCGACTAGCATCACTACTCTGGACGGTTCTGACTTAGAATATGTGGACAACTACAAATACCTAGGTGTCTGGCTAGACTGTTAACTCTGCTTACAGACTCAAATTAAGCATCTTCAATCCAAAATTAAATCTAGAATCGGCTTCCTATTTCGCAACAAAGCCTCCTTCACTCACGTTGCCAAACGTACCCTCGTAAAACTGACTATCCTACCGGTCCTCAACTTCGGCGAAGTCATTTACAAAATAGCCTCCAACACTCTATCACAGTGCCATCTGTTTTGTCACCAAAGCCCCATATACCATCCACCACTGCGACCTGTATGCTCTCGTCGGCTGGTCCTTGCTACATATTCATTGCCAAACCCACTGGTTCCAGGTCATCTATAAATAAGTATTTGCTAGGTAAAACTCCACCTTATCTCAACGCACTGGTCACTATAGCAACACCCACCCATAGCACATGCTCCAGCAGGTATATCTCTGTCACGGCCTGACCATAGAGAGCCCTCGGTTCTCTATGGTGTTTAGGTCAGAGCGTGACTAGTGGGGTGTTCTAGTCATTGTATTTCTATGTTGGTGGTTTTGTATGGTTCCCAATTAGAGGCAGCTGGTAATCGTTGCCTCTAATTGGGGATCATATTTAGGTAGCCATTTTTCCCACCTGTGTTTGTGAGATATTGTTTTGTGTTTGGCCACTCTACCATAAAGGCCTGATTAGTGGAGTGCTGCAGAGATGGTTGTCCTTCTGGAAGGTTCTCCCATCTCCACAGAGGAACTCCAGAGCTCTGTCAGAGTGACTATCAGGTTCTTGGTAACCTCCCTGCCGAAGGCCCTTCTCCCCAGATTGCTCAGTTTGGCTGGGCGGCCAGCTCTACGAAAAGTCTTGGAGGTTCCAAACTTTTTCCATTTAAGATTGATGGAGGCCACTGTGTTCTTGGGGACCTTGAATGCTGCATAAATGTTTTAGTACTCTTCCCCAATCTGTGCCTCGACACAATCCTGTCTCGGACCTCTATGGACAATTCCTTCGACCTCATGGCTTGGGTTTTGCGCTGACATGCACTGTCAACTATGGGACCTTATATAGACAGGTATAGACTCCAATTTGCTTACCGCCCCAATAGGTCCACAGACAACGCAATCACACTGCCCTAACCCATCTGGACAAGAGGAATACCTAAGTAAGAATGCTGTTCATCGACTACAGCTCAGCATTTAACACCATAGTACCCTCCAAACTCGTCATTAAGCTCGAAACACTGGGTCCTGACCCCGCCCTGTGCAACTGGGTCCTGGACTTCACAACATCCCTACCCCGCTGATCCTCAACACTGGGGCCCCACAAGGGTGTGTTCTCAGCCCTCTCCTGTACTCCCTGTTCACCCATGACTGCGTGGCCATGCACACCTCCAACTCAATCATCAAGTTTGCAGACGATACTACAGCTTGATTACCAAGAACGATGAGATGGCCTACAGGGAGGAGGTGAGGGCCCTTGGAGTGTGCTGTCAGGAAAATAACCTCACACTCAACGTCAACAAAACAAAGGAGATGATCGTGGACTTCAGGAAACAGCAGAGGGAGCACCCCCCTATCCACATCGACGGGACAGTAGTGGAGAAGGTGGAAAGTTTTAAGTTCCTCGGCGTACACATCACGGACAAACTGAATTGGTCCACCCACACAGACAGCGTGGTGAAGAAGGCGCAACAGCGCCTCTTCAACCTCAGGAGGCTGAAGAAATTCAGCTTGTCACCAAAATCACTCACAAACTTTTACAGATGCACAATCGAGAGCATCCTGTTATATCACCGCCTGGTAAGGTAAGGCAACTGCTCCGCTCACAACCGTAAGGCTCTCCAGAGGGTAGTGAGGTCTGCACAATGCATCACCGGGGGCAAACTACCTGCCCTCCAGGACACCTACACCACCCGATGTCACAGGAAGGCCAAAAAGATCATCAAGGACAGTAACCACCCGAGCCACTGCCTGTTCACCCCGCTATCATCCAGAAGGCGAGGTCAGTACAGGTGCATCAAAGCAGGGGCCGAGAGACTGAAAAACAGCTTCTATCTCAAGGCCATCAGACTGTTAAACAGCCACCACTAACATTGAGTGGCTGCTGCCAACATACTGACCCAACTCTGGCCACTTTAATAATGGAAAAATGTATGTAATAAATGTATCACTAGTCACTTTAAACTATGCCACTTTATATAATGTTTACTCATCTCATATGTATATACTGTACTCTATACCATCTACTGCATCTTGCCTATGCCGTTCGGCCATCGCTCATCCATATATATTTTGATGTATATATTCTTATTCATTCCTTTACACTTGTGTGTATAAGGTAGTTGTTGTGAAATTGTTAGATTACTTGTTAGATATTACTGAGTGGTCGGAACTAGAAGCACAAGCATTTTGCTACACTCGCATTAACATCTGCTAACCATGTGTATGTGACAAATAATATTTGATTTGATTTGATTTATGTGCCTTTCCAAATCATGTCCAATCAACTGAATTCACCACAGGTGGACTCCAATCAAGTTGTAGAAACATCTCAAGGATGATCAATGGAAACAGGATGAACCTGAGCTCGAGTCTCATAGTGAAGGGTCTGAATAGTTATGTCAATAAGGTATTACTGTTCTTTATCTTTAATACATTTGCAAACATTTCTAAAAACCTGTTTTCGATTTGTAATTATGGGATATTGTGTGTAGATTGCTGAGGACTTTAAAAAAGAAATCCATTTCAGAATAAGGCTGTACCGTACCAAAATGTGGAACAAGTCCCTTTTTGACGGCACTATATAGCTTTCTGTATACAATGAATATACTGTGCTAGGTTGCATGAATATACTGTGCTAGGTTGCATGAATATACTGTGCTAGGTTGCATGAATATACTGTGCTAGGTTGCATGAATATACTGTGCTAGGTTGCATGAATATACTGTGCTAGGTTGCATGAATATACTGTGCTAGGTTGCATGAATATACTGTGCTAGGTTGCATGAATATACTGTGCTAGGTTGCATGAATATACTGTGCTAGGTTGCATGCCTGTCTGTCTTTGCTTTCATCAACATGTTGTATTTGCAGGGCAAGGGTTGTTCCAGACTAAAACGACACTGCTTATACTGAATACTAAGGCTAAATAGGTTAGAATTCTTCTCATAGGGACGGTGAATTCACAAGTGCTGCATGAACCAGTATCCCAAACAATTATTTTAACGGTTCACATTACTGTACTGATGAAAATCTCTAGCTTCTCTAGTTGGAAGTCAACATAGCCATCCCCAAAGACCTGCTACACTAGGTAGCGCAGGAGAGGTATTGCTGGATATCCAACATGATTTACAGTCTTTGCTCAGCGAATTTGGACGTGTGGGTTTTGGAAATTGAAAAATGGCCGCCACAGCTCTTTGCACTTCCCTTTCCCCCAGCTCTCAATCAAACACGCTCCGGCTATAAGCTCTCTTCCAGGGGAAACCATTATACAAAATAAAAAAAGTCATTAGAAATTTCACAATTTCACGCGCCGATGCAGGCGACACGTGTATGGAAGCCTGGCGGTGAACAGAGGGTGGGTGAGATCAGGGGTCCGTGAAGGAACTGCCGTCACCTGCATAAAGGGACTGTGGGTCCGGGGAACAGCCCCAGTGTAACACCTCTCTGCAACGCGCCTCCCATCCCCAGCAGAAATGCAAATTGAAAGGGATGTCAGAGCATCAGGAGAAGGGAATAAAGAAGATAAGCTTTCCCCCTGAGAGAGGCATGAATGAGATCTAGGCTTTACCTGACTTTATTGTGTGGACATCAAAAGAGGTTATAATTAAACCGAGAGTGGCGGGATGTCTGGGGAAAGGGGCCGATGAACCGACTTTCAATCTGTAGGAAGAGCCCGAGCATATTAATTGGCACAGAGTTCGATAAAGACAGTACAGAGATATGAATGGCTGGTAATCTAGTCGATTTTAATTGATTTCATTTTCACTATATAATATCTTCACCTCTGGTCTGTCTGTTGTACATTTTTTGTTGTGAAGCGGGTTGAAATGTGTGAAAATAACTGTACAAATGACTATTATAATTATCATCATTATCCTCATAGCAAATGACTAGACAATACAAAGATTTCCAATGTATTTATTGTATATGGTAAATAAATAATGATGCCTGAGATACTGATGCATGGAGATCACTGAAATTATAGTGAATCAAGAGCACTGCATATACTGTACACGGGCCCCCATTCTGTTATATAAAGGCACTCAACACTCCTCCAGCATCATGGGATTCAGTCAGTCTACTTGCTCTGCATGAGCAAAGAGAAGTTGCATATCATAAATCACAAAATGTGAGGACAAAAATGTGTTTATTGTAATATTTCGGTTCATCATTGAGTTACCGTATTTCTGCTGTGATTGGCTGCTCTGTTCACCAAGTGTGGTAAGAAAATGTCAATTCATTGGGTCATATTTTCCAAAATACTGTAGTGTCTCTGACTGAGCCAAACTGTATTTCATTGGCTCTGTTTAATTATCACCCGGGGCTAAATAGTCTTACCCATGATGTGCTTATGATTATTGCCATTTCTCCAAGAAAACACACGACTTTGGCTCAGATTATCAAACAGATCTGTGATATCCAAAGGGCGAAACAAAAAGAAGGGAAAAAACTAGTGACTTTCAAGTGAATTATTAGTTAATTATGTTCCTTTTCAGTTATTAATATAGCATTTGTTCCCTATGCAGGAAAAAAGTGAATCTTAGACTTGTTAACATTTACTGTAGATCACGTCTGTAGCACACGTTCTCTTGTTTATATGCCAACAGAGGCCTTAAATCTGTTCTGTAGATTGCTAAGCTCTCGGTACCTCGAGGCCATTTTCAACAAGGGCCTATTGAGGGCGTGCAGTGTTATTATCCAGTAGTGTTGAACTCACACAGTCCTTGGGGTCACAAATGCCAGAGTCTGACGTCAAAACCGGCATAGTGCCCGATTATAGCACCTAGAGGTATAAGAGATCAAACTAGTCATTTGAAAAACTATGTTGCTGAAAGGGGACAGAGCACCCTCGTGTCCACACAGGATCACCATCGCTGTGACACCCACAACACCCCCCCAGGGCTACAGTATGACCTCTGTGCTCAGCGAAGGGGGGACCTATTGTACATCGTTCAGTGAATCTGATGGATCGCTTTCCAGCTTAACGCCAAACCTTCCGGTTTTCAGGCCGGCACCGGCAAGATTTCATAAGACGCGCCACCCTATACACTGGAACCATAAAACTGACATCCGCAACCAGTTGCTCATAAAAGCAGCCACTTCCACCCCTGAAAGAGAATTATATCTGTGTCAGAGCAGCTTGGATACAAACTGCCGTACAAAGAGCCTCTTATTGCCGTTGAACGCCCGGCTGTGGCAGCTGTGGTGGCAAATGGAGGCTTGGTGGCTGGATGGAGTGCGGTGTCGTCGTACTCTAGCAGGCTCTGGAAAGGTAGCGAGACCAGCAGCAGCCATCTGTTCAAATGATTACTAGCCTGCCTGAGGACAACCACTAAATCATGGACATTTGAGAGGGAATATGTGACTCTGTACCCTTTGTTCCCTACCTCAGGAATAATGGCCCTGTATCACACACCTATGGAGAGCAGCAATGGGCTTGACCTTGCTGCTGACTGCAGTATGACCACTATACAGACAGTTTTGGCCCCTTTGTAGTTTAGTGCTTCCTGCTTGCCAAATGAAACGCAAATGAATCGGGGGTCTATTACATTACAGAACATTTATATAGAATAGAAATGTATGGTGTGGAATAGATAGGGAATCATGTCGACACTATTCATTCTATTTCTGTCTCCAGCAGCATTTCCTGCTGAATATACTGCAGGTTTGGAAGGTTATTCCAAACACAAACAGAAGGAAAACAATTAATTGTGGTGTCTGGGGACTATGTAAACAACCCAGTTCACACCAGCTCAATTATTTATCGCCGTTAAACGCTGCAGATCTCAATCTGAGGCAACTGAGGATCCTGCGGACCCCGAACAATTACAACTGAAAGATCCTGTTTGGTGTTGAAATGCTAATTCATTAGCCACAAGCTAACACTGCCTAATTGGGAACAGCAGTGAAGTTATCAACACAAACAACAGATTGGATGCATGTAACTCTCTGTGGAGAAAAAAAGATTGAAAAGATACCCGTTCAGAGAATTTGTGTTTGCAGATGCAGCTGGTGCCGTGTGGATGTGGATTAAAAATGCTAATGTAAAAATGTGCAGCGACAAGAGAAACCGGTGGATTAGGTTGTGTGTGTGTGTTGGGGTGGGGGGTGGGGGGGGTGTGAAGGGATATAACCAGCCATGCAGTTGGGGGTATGTAGAGGTGATCATTCACGCGCACACACACACTAGCATGTGAGAACAAGTGAGCGTACAGACACACACACATTCTACATCTGTGACTCCATCTGTCACATACACAGTAAGAATCTTCAAGGCTACAGCCCTGTGTACCAACATCACTACGGTGAACAGCAAGCGTCAATCCTCACTTTTTCACTAATCGTCTGGGACATATATTGACATTCCTCATTTGAAAATGTAATCTCTGGGGCATCAACAGGAAATCATGAACTGGAGCAGTTTTTATATTCGTAACTCACCTTGCCATGTCGGCATCCCAAACGACACCCTATTCCCTACATAGTGCACTACTTTTGTTTAGAGCCCATTGGCTGAGTCAAAAGAAGTGCACTATATACGGAAAAGGGTTCCATTTGGGAGGCAGCCCATACCAGTCAGAGCATTCTTAATTGCCCAGCAATGAAATAATTGAATCCAGCTAAAATATTAAAGTGGGCAGACGATAAATTATGCAAGAAATGGATGACCTCACAGATTCTGACATGAGTCAAATGATCAGATGACTTTGTCAGTTTGGACTTTGTGTAAATGAGTGTGAACCCTCGACCTTACATCTCTGTGTAAATGAGTGTGGACCCTCGACCTTACACCGCTGTGTAAATGAGTGTGGACCCTCGACCTTACACCGCAGTGTAAATGAGTGTGGACCCTCGACCTTACACTGCTGGGTAAATGAGTGTGGACCCTCGACCTTACACCTCTGTGTAAATGAGTGTGGACCCTCGACCTTACACCGCTGTGTAAATGAGTGTGGACCCTCGACCTTACACCGCTGTGTAAATGAGTGTGGACCCTCGACCTTACACCGCTGTGTAAATGAGTGTGGACCCTCAACATTACACCGCTGTGTAAATGAGTGTGGACCCTCGACCTTACACCGCTGTGTAAATGAGTGTGAACCCTCGACCTTACATCTCTGTGTAAATGAGTGTGGACCCTCGACCTTACACCGCTGTGTAAATGAGTGTGGACCCTCGACCTTACACCGCAGTGTAAATGAGTGTGGACCCTCGACCTTACACTGCTGGGTAAATGAGTGTGGACCCTCGACCTTACACCTCTGTGTAAATGAGTGTGGACCCTCGACCTTACACCGCTGTGTAAATGAGTGTGGACCCTCGACCTTACACCGCTGTGTAAATGAGTGTGGACCCTCGACCTTACACCGCTGTGTAAATGAGTGTGGACCCTCAACATTACACCGCTGTGTAAATGAGTGTGGACCCTCGACCTTACACCGCTGTGTAAATGAGTGTGGACCCTCGACCTTACACCGCTGTGTAAATGAGTGTGGACCCTCGACCTTACACCGCTGTGTAAATGAGTGTGGACCCTCGACCTTACACTGCTGGGTAAATGAGTGTGGACCCTCGACCTTACACCGCTGTGTAAATGAGTGTGGACCCTCGACCTTACACCGCTGTGTAAATGAGTGTGGACCCTCGACCTTACACCGCTGTGTAAATGAGTGTGGACCCTCGACCTTACACCGCTGTGTAAATGAGTGTGGACCCTCGACCTTACACCGCTGTGTAAATGAGTGTGGACCCTCGACCTTACACCGCTGTGTAAATGAGTGTGGACCCTCGACCTTACACCTCTGTGTAAATGAGTGTGGACCCTCGACCTTACACCGCTGTGTAAATGAGTGTGGACCCTCGACCTTACACCTCTGTGTAAATGAGTGTGGACCCTCGACCTTACACCGCAGTGTAAATGAGTGTGGACCCTCAACATTACATCTCTGCTCAAATGCCCACCCAACAACAACCATCAACAACATCAAATCTAAAGGATTTAACAAAGCATTAAACAAATTCTTTGCAGAGTCATCTGCTGTATCCACAGTGTTGTCCATCAATCTCCTGGAGCCCACTGGTAGAGCACAGTGAGGGGGAGGTCATTGGTATGCATGGGATGTTGGAGGGATTTCCATGTTGATCAGAGTGCTGTGGAGGCAGTCCGGTGCTCCAGAACCTGTATCCACAATCAATATGCTGATCCCATCCAAATGGATTCCTTCCTCGCCTTTCTTCCCCCGCTAAACAGATACAAACATGCGCACACACACACAGACACACCCCCTAAAGAGTCAGCCCCAGTCCCAAACTCACAATCAAATATAAAAACACACACCCTCATACAACTCACTCTCAGGCTTCATCTGAGGGTACGCACAGACACACTACACTCTATACACACACACATATACTGTATAATACACACTACACACACACACACACCTCAGCGGGAAACTGACAGTCCTCTAAACCCCAGGCCTGTTAGGACTAGGTGTGAAGGAGATAGCTTGTAAACAGCGACAGAGGAGAAATGATTGGGTGACTCATCGAAGGCTTTATCCCTGCACGCACCAAACGGACGATGCATGAGAATCCTACGAGAGCTTTGGGAGGTGGATGGAGTGCACTGTATGAGGCAGCCATTAACAAACACCTCATACAGTGCACTCCTTCCACCTCCCAAAGCTCTCGTACGATTCTCATCATGCATCGTCCGTTTGGTGCGTGCAGGGATAAAGCCTTCGATGAGTCGCCCATTCATTTCTCCTCTGTCGCTGTTTACAAGCTATCTGCCATTTTGGATTTCTGGATGAAGAGGCAAGAGGACAGATAAGCTAGGGACAGGTAGCAGGACAGACATTGGGAAGGACATACATACAGCAGCTGTTGGTGCTACATTATAGCATGTTGCTTTTGCATGGTCTGACAAGGGGAACCCTTAAGGGTTTTATAGCTGACATGGTATTACAAGGCCACTTTGGAGCTGATTATGAAACAAAAATGATAGGGAGGGAGGGAGGGAGGGAGGGAGGGAGGGAGGGAGGGAGGGAGGGAGGGAGGGAGGGAGGGAGGGAGGGAGGGAGGGAGGGAGGGAGGGAGGGAGAAAGAAAGTAAGTGGCTAAAACTGTTGTCATGACAATGACAGTAAAACAATAATCCCCGGAACTGGTGTAATGATTGACAGTCAGCCTATCATGACATACTGTGTGAGGTCATCTTCATCATGAGTAAAAACAACAACTCTCCTAAATAGTTGATCACCATGGATAATAGAAGATTTTGTCAAGAGAAATAAGTCTAGTGTAAAATAAAAACTTGAAATACACTTGAGCAGGTCCCCTGGGTGGAGGGAGAGAGAATGAGCAAACCCTCTCGTCTCAAGCACGGCTCACCAGCAACAGCGGCTGACGACGGATTGAACGGAGACTGTCAGGATACGTCCCAAATGGCACCCTTTTTGCCTATGTAGTGCACTACTTTTGACCAGGGGTCATAGGCTTCTGATCAAAATTAGGGCACTATGTAGGGAATAGGGCGCCATTTGTGACATAACTATGGTAAAGTATGAGATGAGCTATGATGTCATGTGCCTGTCTTTGTTATTGTGCATATATTATACATATTATACATATTACATAAATACTTTTTGATTTATGCATACGTGTGTGTATACCAGTGGAGGCTGTTGCGGGCAGGACGGCTCATAATAATGGCTGGAATGGAGTCAATGGAATGGTATCAAACCTGGTTTCCATGTGGTTGATCCCATTCCATTGACTCCATTCCAGCCATTACTATGAGCCATCTTCCCCTCAGCAGCCTCCACTGGAGTATAGATGATGTTATGTATTATAGCTGACGCCTGTACCATGTTTGGCCATGATTGTTTTCTCAAAACTCAATGTGAGTGGTCCACAATATAGATATTTTATATTACTGTATCATGGTGGAGTAACACTTAAATACACTGTTCTAACTCTACGGCAATGTTATCTTCTTCCACAGGGGTGTGGCTTCAAGCCCTGGAAAAGGGAGAAGGGGAGACGAGCAGAGCACCCAGTCAGAACAACTGATCTGGTCCTTTTTACCTCGCCTTATCTAATGACATCACTGATGCTCATGGAGCTGGGTGTCCATGTGTAAAGTATGATTCAGTTCCAAATCACTTTGGTGTTGAGGTGAAGAATTATCAACTGACTGACTCACACTTAAAACTTGCCATTACCCTGGTCCCAGATCAGTTTGTGCGTGCTAATTCTGTGGTCATATAAATCAAATCAAATCAAATTTTATTTGTCACATACACATGGTTAGCAGATGTTAATGCGAGTATAGCGAAATGCTTGTGCTTCTAGTTCCGACAATGCAGTAATAACCAACAAGTAATCTAACTAACAATACCAAAACTACTGTCTTATACACAGTGTAAGGGGATAAAGAATATGTACATAAGGATATATGAATGAGTGATGGTACAGAGCAGCATAGGCAGGATACAGTAGATGTTATCGAGTACAGTATATACATGAGGTGAGTATGTAAACAAAGTGGCATAGTTAAAGTGGCTAGTGATACATGTATTACATAAGGATATATATACCAAACGTGACAATGACTGCCATGTACTCACCTTACGGCAGCATTCTTAGACTATATCTGTACAGAATCTTGAGACATTGTTAGCCACGTACCAATGAAGAAGCTAATCACTACATGGCCCGCTGCTGTTCTCGTCTTTTCCGTTATCTGGGCATTGAAGTGTTTGGTCTGCATCCCAAATGGCACCCGAGTCACGATTTAGTGCACTACTTTTGACCTGGGTGCCATTCGGGATGCAGCCACGGACTTCATTAGAACTTTGAGAGCAATCCCTGTGGACCTCCACTGCTAGCCCTTAGCTTCAGCCGCTAAAGCTAGGGAAATGGTAATTACCTTCTCATCCGCGTTTAGTATTCAGGAGCCACGCCGCACATTCTTGGCCTCCGTGTCTCTCCCGGTCTCTGTCTCTCCACTGAGCCCTCACTTACCTGCTCTGCCTGAGCAATATAGAAGTTAGTACAGCTCTTTCTTCCCCCAAACACATGACATTCTAGAAGTACATGACATTCTAGAAGCATAGAACTTTCTAGAAGAACATAACATTCTAGATACACAGAACATCTAGAAGAACATAACATTGTAGATACACACAACATTCTAGAAGCACACAACATTCTAGAAGCACACAACGTTCTAGAAGAACATAACATTCTAGATACACAGAACGTCTAGAAGCACAGAACGTCTAGAAGCACATAACATTGTAGATACACAGAGCATTCTTGAAGCACATAACATTATAGATACACAGAACGTTCTAGGTACACAGAACATTCTAGAGGCACCTTCTATCTGCATGGCTGTCCCAATTATCTCCCCTTCCTCCCAAAGTGTGCACTTGTTTCAGATTTGTAAGAAGCAGTGAATGAGTATACACTTCAGGACAAAGGAGATGTTATCAGGACGCACCCTCTCAATAGCTCAAGCCATTTCCCTTCCACAAGGCCTGGGACGTGTCTCAATAGTCTAACATCACTTTTCTTTTCCTCCAGTGATCTGACGGGACATGACAGGTGAAAGCCCCATGGTGGAAATCCATCTGTCCAGTCCTTTCACCTATCAGTGGCATGAAGGAAACAAGAGAGGCACCACGCTATGAGCCATGTTTTATTTTTATTTTTTTAACGTATTGCTTTATTTATTTATTTTTAAAAAATTTAAAAATATTTTTTATTATTTTTTATTGTAAGATAGCAGTTCTGCTTCTTAGCCATTTCTTTTAACAAGCATTTCGCTACACCCTTAATAACATCTTCTAAATATGTGTTTGTGACCAATCAAATTTGATTGCTAGAGTATCGAGATACAGCCCAGGTCAAAGTGGTTGGTAAAATAGGAGTCCTCTGCACGTGCCTGTCTAAAAAAGGAAACTCATCATATCCCCTAAAGTCTATGTAGACCTACAGTCATCACAGAGGTCATCACAGAGGTGACATTGAAGACAATGTGAGCTGTTCAGAATTGAGAGAGCTCCCATTGTGTCAAAGGCCATTTAATCTCCTATATGTCATCCTCTGAGCACTTTTTAATTATCTGGTTGACAACATAATTTATCAGCGAAGACAACAGCCTCGGAAAATACACACAACACACTGTAATAACGCGTGGGAGATCAATTAATGCTATTGTCCCATTAATTCAATAGATTGTCTGTTCAGTGCTCTAGCTCAGAGAGCTGAAAGACAGTGGGTTCGTCCCAAATGGCATCCTATTCCCTTTATAGTGCACTACTTTCGACCAGGACCAATAGGACTCAAAGCCTCTGGTCATAAGTAGTGCACATTCTAAGGAATATGGTGCCATTTAAGACGCAAACAGTGGCAACAGTTCAGGGGAGATGGCAGTGAGGAGGAGCCGAAGCAGGAACATCAAGATGGCTCTAAAAGAAGAAATAGAGACTGTCGCCTCAAATCCTACGCTTGCTGTGTCAAAGCCCTGTTGCATTGTGAATGGGGTTTGGGGACAAAGTCACAGTTCTGTTTTCGTTCTAGCGTCCTTTGGGCAACAAGTAGCTCAAGTCCCAATTGGCTAAAACACATAGTTAGCAGCTATAGCAAGAAATCAGGGTAGAAAGTAAATAAGAAAAATGTATGAACCAGTGTGTGTGTAACTATCTCTGTCTGTCTCTCTGCCTGTCTCTCTGCCTGTCTCTCTGTCTGTCTCTCTGCCT